>NW_028220070.1:0-8952 GCF_045865225.1 Trachurus japonicus | reverse complement strand
CACTGTTAGCAATTGATGTAATTTCTACAGTAAATTTTACAACAATGCATTGTATTTGTGTTTTTACTGTAAATGACAGTGCATTGTGGGAAATATATGGACAGTCCTGTATTATTACTGTAATTACCGGTAATTACAGTGGACAAGCGGAGTTTTACAGTCACCGCGTTGCATCATGGGATTGCCGATTTGAATTTTTAGGCGCTAAAACCAAAACAGACGAGACTCAGAGACCTTCATTCAACATCACGGACCAGAACTCAGCAGGTATGTAAACCTAACATATATTTTAAAATGGATAATGTTATATTAATTTGCCTTTCTGGTGGTGTTGGTGACTGTTTCGTTTACTTTGATTCAGTTACGTAGCTATCAGTGAACTGAAATCAGGTTAGTTAAGTTAACTTAAGTTAGTTCGTTTGCTAGCTTAAGCTAACATTACATTTTTTTTTTTTTTTTTTTTTTTTTTTTTCCCTTCAGTTTTTTTATTTTTTTATTTAAACAAATGCATTTACAAACTAGTCAGGCAAATATTATATCTGTCTAAAATTTAACAAGAGCAGACATCAAGTTTCAGAGATAAGAATTAAGAATAACATTAAATAGACAAAAATTAAGATAAGTGAGTAAAAAACAAAACAAACACTACATTACATTACATGTTCATCTGAGGTTTATTGAATATCTTTGGTTGAAGCTATTAATCTGCCCCGTTTACGGTACGTTGACACCGGACACGAAGCGATTTTTTTCACGCGACGAGATTGAAATACACGAATCTCGCGACGCGAATATTCGTGCAAATTCAAAATTCAACTTCACTTCAGCATCATATTCACGGGGCAGTGGAGAGACTGGTTTACCGCGGGAAGAGACGGTCATCTCGTCTGAAATGGTGGACAGTAAGTTAACATTGTGTAAAATTCACCCAGATGTGTGTGCCACTTCTGATCACTGATCCAGACACGGAGGTGTTTAGTTTTCCCGTAAACGAGTGCCGCTGTAGGTAGTAGATGAGCTGGGCTGTCAGAACGGCTCGGGGCTCGGGGCGTGTGTGTGTGTGTGTGTGCACTACTTGTGTACCTATCTAACAGGGACCTCGTCGTGTGTGCAACGTAGCATGCTATCGACCGTTAGCGGCTCTCCGCCGGAGCCCCGCTCTGCGGCGGCTTGGAGGCGGGGTCGCCCCCTGAGCCGGGCTCCGCTGGCCACAGGTGAGGAGCGGAGGAAGGGAAGAGCCGTTGCAAGCACCACTTTAACGTCTCATTTACCGACGGTTGACGCAGCCTACGGAGGAGCCTCCAACGCCGGTTCCTCCGGAGACCGCGTAGACTGGGTCCTCCGAAGGCTGCAGCCGCTGAATTGAGAGATACACAGCTTGTGTCTGTGTCTGTGCGTGGCTTGTGATCAGTTCCTCCGACCACGAGCCGATCTGACAGCCCCCCGCCCCCGCCCGTGAAGCCGAGTTTCCACCGAATCAACCGTCTTTTTTTCTTTTTTTTTTTTTTACCGCAACATACGGTTCACGTCATGATAATGTGGCCCAGTATGAACAGAGCCAAATGAGGATTCATGTCAGGTGGCTGAATGATCCACTCTGTGGTTGAAATTGCAGTAGTAAGTTAGTTGTTTTGTTTGTGTCTTGCATTGAGGTGCTCATCACATTGGCCATAGTGATGAGAGTTCAACCCTGTGTATTGGGTGTGTGTTGTTCAGACTTTTGATAATCATCTTTTTAATGTTTTTCAGGAGACACACTGAGCACCGAAACATGGTTCTTTCAATGGAGGGAAGCTGTGTGATGAGGCCACTCCACCGTCTTTTGACCAGAGAGGCAGCATGCAGTATCCAGCCGAGGCCTCGAGTTTATCCAGAGGTATGTTTATAGACTGTATGGTTTATACTAGGGATGCACCGATGCATCGTTTAACTGCCATCGGCCATCGGGAGGAACCTTTCTTTTTTTCCTTTTTTTTGGGGGGGGGGGTGTATTCGTGGTGCAACGGATCATCATTGATCCGTGATCTGTTCAGATCAATATCTTCGGTTCGGCACACACGTGATCCGCGGATTGATTTTTGAAAAAAAAGTTGCGCGTATGTTTAATAAACACACTTGTTAAGTGCAGCGTGGTCATGGCGAGTGGAGGAACGGAGGAGCCTGAACGCCCCTCCTCATTTAAATCCCCTATGGGCTTAATACACCGTTAGAGAGGAACTCGTCTGGTCGCTTTATTTTCTAACCTCCGCCTGGCCACGTGTATGTGTTTACAACGAAGCCAGCGAGAAATCAATAAACGGAGCGGTGGATTACGTAACTGTCATAAACATTACGTTACGCAGCGCGTCTGTGTCGCGGTGCCACAGAGACAAGAGCTGGGACACGGACACCGCGGGGCGGCCAGGTAGCCTACTACACTGATGCAACGAGAGAGACGCCAGGTGAAGGCAGAGAGCCTCCGTTAATGTAGTTAACTATCACAATCACTCTGGGGCTTTTTAATTGAGGTAAACATGTAGCATAGCCACGGGAGAAATCCTGCTTAGTTTCTCTTTCAGTGTACATTATACAGATTATTTTTAGTGCATCAACTGTTTGGAAAAAAAAAACCTTCTGTCTCCGTGTTACTGCAGATAAAGGGGGTTAGGGAGAGAAGTCTAAGTAATTTTACATATTTGAGCATTTTATAAAAAAAAAAAAAAAAAAGGAATGCTATAGTTACTTTTCCTGGTAACTCTACTTTTACCATGTAGCAACTCTAATACTAAGGCCACTGTAAGTGTTTTAAGGTTATGTCAACTAAAAATTGACATTAAAGGTTGTTTTTGTTTCATAAATTTGTCTAACTGAATTTGTGCTCATTAAATAATAATATGATGAAGAGCTGAAAGACCTTTAAAATAGTTCAGTAATGTTTCTGTGGCACCAAAGATGGAATAAACAAAAAGAAAAAACATTGGCATCGGCCAAGTTGTTATTTTAAACATCGGTATTGGCATCGGCCCAGAATTTCACAATCAGTGCATCCCTATACATAACATTTAAAGGTGCTGTATGGAAGAAATGTATGGAAAGTAAACAAAAGATCACTCAATATGTCACCAGAGATGAAGGAATCCTGTTCATTTGAAATACTGATCTACTGTAAATGACAACAATAATACAACCAGAATATTTGCATTTAAAAATGTTATTTGCGGCAGACAAATCATGTTGATTTGATTTTGTGTTTTAGCCTGTTGCGCCAGCCACCACTCTCTCCCAATCACAGGGTCAGTGGCATTTCAGCAGCCAGGCTGCCAGTAAGGCTACCATGAGCTGCAGCTACAGCTGGGAGATAAAGCAATCTCAACTAAAGTGTTTTTTCTCTTTTCACAGCCTTTTGTGGCATAAATCCTGGCATCGGCAGCAAGGAGCAGAAAAGAAGAGACCAGTTGCACCAGTTTGTATCTGCTGAGGAAACTTCTGGACTTTGAACTCATGGCAAGTAGGTGTCTGGTGGAGGAGTGTGTGTGTGTGTGTGTGTGTGTGTGTGTGTGTGTGTGTGTGTGTGTGTGTGCACTTGCGTGCGTGTGTGCACTCCTCCCCCCAACACCGCTTACCTTGTGGGGTATTTCCTCCTCTGTTTTTGTTTGTTGGTTTAAATTATTTTTTGTTTGTTGTTCATATGTTAATAATCAATTTTTACTTGTTAATTTGTTATTACTCACTTGTTACTTTTTGCTGTTTTATTGAATAAAGACAGATAAAGAGAACATGTTTTGTGTTTTTTTTGCAGAAGGCTGAAAAGGGACATTAATCCAAGTTACAACATATAATTGTAATACTTACAAGATTCTATCCTGTAAAATTACAGGAAATTCCTGGCAACTGAGTTGCCGCAAATTAATACTTTTGCTGTAATACTTACAAGATTCTATCCTGTAAAATTACAGGAAATTCCTGGCAACTGAGTTGCCACAAATTAATACTTTTGCTGTAAAATTTACAAGATTCGATCCTGTAAAATTACAGGAAATTCCTGGCAACTGAGTTGCCGCAAATTCAAACTTTTGCTGTAAAATTTACAAGATTCGATCTTGTAAAATTACAGGAAATTCCTGTTTTTTGAGTAAATATACATTATTTTATTGTAATAAATTACAGTAGGATGCTGTATTAAGTACAGTACGTTATTGTAATTATTTTACAGTAAGGGTCCTGTATACTGTTTACAGTAAATTTACGGCAATTATTTGCCAGGAATTTCCTGTAAAAATTACAATAAATGTCTAACAGTGTAGAGCTTCAATATTGAACACACAGTTATTAATTAAAGATGTATTTAGGCTGAAATGTTGCTTCTTTTGTCCCACAAACAACATAGGAAAGCCATTGAACTCACTCTCCAAATGTCCTTCACCTTCCCTAAATATGTGGGATAAGATAATGATTTATTACTCCCACACTAGGGAAATTTACAGCAGCAAAGGAATCTAGAACACAAAAATAATAATAAATACAGCAATAAATTAAAAGATTAAAATTTGTATAGTAGCCTATAAAAACAGAATACAGTCCAGTAGTGAGCAGTGACAAAATAGAATACAAGAAAATGTCCAATATGTAAAATCACCAACTCCAGATACAAACGATCCCTGCATGGCGCAGGACCCTGATGGTACCAGGCCAAGTGCATGTTATTTCTCGCCTTTCGCTCTTCTGTCCTCAGGAAGCTCCTCAAAAGGAGCTGCTGCTGTCTGACTTCCATGAGGCCTGCACTTGACTACTTGCTGGGTTTACTAGCAAAGGAGCCACAAACTATTATAAGCATCAACTGGCTAACTCTGCGAGGACAACAAAGAAACCGACAACTGTTTATTGGACCTGGACATTAAAAACAGGACTTTTTCTTCCCCCATGGCCTAGTTTACTCTACCTTGCATAACACAACATAGGACTTTACAACTTTGCCAGTGTATGTGTTGCCAGTGTATTACTTGAGCTCTGCTGTGCAGTCTGTTCATAGTCGTGTTACTGATTGGTGAAGGTACTTCCCACTATCTTGCATGCAACTTGCTAACCTCCCCCTTTTTCTGACACCATGCCGTTCACCTTGGTTACAGTTTAATGTCTGCTCACAGCGTAGGCTCCACAGTCCACTGAAAACAAACTCAAAAGGCTGTATCTACCCCAGGTCTGTATGTGGCGCTGTAACACTGCCACACAAATAACAAAAACGGAGAAGAGTGGAAAGCTTGCGCTATAGACTGTAGAAGCATAACCTACAGCTTGCGCGCTGTAAATGTTATCTTGCTTGTTATTAATAGTAAGTATACTTAATTAATTGGTTCACCCATGGTGGACTTTACATTTTTTATGTAGCTAATAATTAGGCTACTAGTCTAATTTTTTTTTTCAAATATTAATTGCTGCTATTTTTTGATACCCTACACCTACTTATGCACAACACCACTATGGACTGCCTCAAAAAATGTAGGCTAATGACAAAAGAATTGCCAAAAATGAAAATGCAAAATTGCAAACCATGTCTGTAAGTGAAATCTGTTCAATTTGAACAGGGAATAGGCCTATTACCACTACGGTATATTACACCTGGCCTCAGTCCCCAGTATCTCGTGTTCTCACTCCACACAGGAACGAAACACCTGGCCGGTATCTTGTTTAAATAAAGCAGTAACAACCCTGTTCGTTTATTTATGCTTCCAAATCTCACAAACCAATAAATTTCTGTCCTACATCATGACAACAGCGGGGGGGAAAAACCCCGGGGAAAGGCAATTGTTTGTGGAGTCACCTTCCTCTGGGCTTTGGAGATCTGGGCTCTGTTCGTCCCCAAAGTTGTCGCAGCACAATAACAATATCCACAATATCTGCCTACTGCCAGGTGACATCCAGGAAGAGGCGGAGGAGGATCACAAGGAGGATGAAGAAGATAGGGGGAATGTTGCCCCAGACCAGAGGCTGCCTGGAATTAATCTCCATGACAGACTTGCTACACAGGTGTCTGCCCCAGCATGTCTGAGGGAGCACGACTACTAATCCAGTGAACAATGAAATTAAAGTTAGAATTACAATCATTCTTATAATCAATAATTATAGTAGTTGAATTGTTAAAATGTTATAAATATTGTTTTGTTGATTTATTTATTCTAAATAACATATAGTAAACTATCCAATGACAATCATTATTATAATCATTATATATTTATCCATGTTGAAATGTAAATTTATTTTGTTGATTAATTAAAAATGATTATTGGTAATTGTTTTTTATGCACACTTCATAGAAAGGCAATGTAGGCCCAAATGAAAAAAGTAACTCTATTAATCACAAACTATTTTAGTGGTGAAGAATCATGCCAAATTGGTTATCTGTCTCCAAGTAAAAAAAAAAAAAAAGTGTTCTACTGTATGTAGCAGAATACTTTGCTCTCACCATAAGCCTATAGGTGCCTCACCTGAAGTAACATAATAACATACGTATATACCTTACCTATATGTTACCACTTTATGCACACAACTCTTTAAATCAATCAATCAATCAATCAATCAGTATAAACTTTATTGCCCCCGGAGGGAAATTTGCCTTTGACAATCAATGCCTCCAGCAGCTGCATATAAAAACACAAGACAGACATAACCGTACATTTAAATAATACATTTTCAATTCACTCCTGAGTGGGTACAGTTCCTACATAGACTGGATATTGCACAGCCCTTGTTGCCTTGATTGCAATATAACAATTAGGCTAATTGCATTGCTGGCCGTTTAAGAGCGAGTAAAATAAAGATGAATAGGAAAAATATAATTAATTGTGAGATGTAGCCTACAGGTTAGTTATAAAACTGCACTGATTGTGGAAAAAATAAACTGGTTAAAGAGTTTGTCTTGTCCTTTTCAATTTCTGATTATGTCAGTGGCCAGTGCACAAGAAACACACAATCGCAATTATATAGAGCATATGCCATTTCTACTTACCAAAAGACTACGTTTTATGTCTTTAGTTTAGCCTACAGTAAGCTTTCTTCTACCAGACTTTTTTTTTTTGAACAGGTGCTCCCTACATCACAATAAAGTAGCCTAAGCAGCAGTGGCGTAGCTGACTGGTTCATGCAGATGGGGCGAGACCCTGTAGTGGGCCTATTAGGAATGCGCGATACAAATGTAGTCTAATACACAGGGCTCCAGACCAACGCTGTCATAACAATTTATATTTGGGACGATAATTAATAGCCCCTGGGACGCAGTCGGGAGGAAGAGAGTCCGCCCCCGCCCCCCCCCCCCCCCCCCCCACTGTAAATGCGCACATGACAGACTGTCACTATGTGCTCAACTTCTTGCCGACTCATACACAGACCATCAGCTGTCTACATGAGACTGACAATAGACCCGTGAAATCAACAATAAGTTACCACATTGCGGCGCAGCGCTTCACTCCCCATCAATCAGAACATTTTCACAGCTGCTCTGCAGTCCGTCTCCGGACACGGAGCAGAAACCCAGGTCCGACAATGCAATGCTGTCCCCTCCTCTCAGTCTTCACAGTCAGCAAATTAGCTCATCACGCAAGAAAGTCACAACAAACAGGTTCTGCACAGATAACTCTTAAAATGTGTGCAACACCTTCTCATCACAATCCACGCCATCTACACAGTTATCAGCTGTTATTAAAATCCAACTCATCAATAACAGGATCGCGATATTGAACCACCGCTCACATTACACAACAAACCATTAACAATTAATCCACACTCAAACCAAAGTAACAATAGTGTTAACTGTACTCAACAAGCTGTTATTACAAAGTTTACAACAGATATGACAGACAACCTGGGCTGTGCATGTGTAAAGAAGAGAGGGAGGGAAAGAGAGAAAAGTAGGTAAAACCTGCTAGCTGTTAGCTACCGTAGCTCAGCCGTTGGTCTCCCGTCAGGTAAAAGCTGCCGTTTATTCCTCAAATGAAGTTTAAAAAAAAGTTGTTGAGCCTCTCCGGTACAGTTATCCATCACTGCTGTTGAATTAGCCGCTAAACTGCTGGACGCTAAAACCGAGGGGGCGTCTGTTTGTTTACAATTCACGACAGCAACGTGAATGTACGTGCTGCTCACACTCAGTAGAGTTACGCAATGGGGCAACGTAGCGTCAGCCACACACACACCGTACAGTGGTTTCTGACCGGAGGTAAACAGAGAAAATCACCAAATGCTGACACATTTAAACCTGTGGTAAATTTATCTGAAATAAAAAAAATAATTAAACCTTAGATTAACTAAATAATTTAATTATTCCTGACAGTAGGTGAGGCACTGCCTCAAATGCCTCCCCTGACTGAACGTCCGTGAGACCCAGCTATTAATTGAATAACGCCGGCTATTATTTGAGGAAATACGCTATTCGTGTCTCAGTCGTGAAGCTGAGCTCCTATGAGTCTCTCTCTATGTGTGAGGACGTGCACAGAGCGAAATGATAGTGTCTGTCAATTAAATGAGCATGAACAGCCCAACCCGACGCGCTGGTTCGAGTAGGGTTCGTAATGACTCGGTCAGGCCAGGGCCGGGCTGGGCTGCCATCTGGCTTATTCTGCTTTTTTTTTTCTTTTTTTTTGCCGGGCTCGGCCCAATAATCAGTGTATCGGTCCGTGTCGGGTCCGCACTTCAACGACCGCGGGTAGGCCCGTTACAACTCTAGCTTGATGAGCAGGGCGAGTGCTTTGCGGTGCTGTATGAGCCTGCACAGTGCACACAAACACAAACAGCGCGCGGAGGAAAAGAGCGAAGAAGAGGGGGCTGCAAGGGGTACTGCGACGGGTTCAATTGACAGTAGCAAAGCAAACATATTTGCTGTGGTTCTAGCAATCGGTCCTCAAGAACCCCCTTGTCAGTGGGCCTATGGTGAACCTGGGCCTGGGGCGCCCGCCCCACCCGCCCCCTACCTGGCTACGCTACAGC
>NW_028220069.1:0-21081 GCF_045865225.1 Trachurus japonicus | reverse complement strand
TACACTGTTAGCAATTGATGTAATTTCTACAGTAAATTTTACAACAATGCATTGTATTTGTGTTTTTACTGTAAATGACAATGCATTGTGGGAAATATATGGACAGTCCTGTATTATTACTGTAATTACCGGTAATTACCGGAGTTTTACAGTCACCGCGTTGCATCATGGGATTGCCGATTTGAATTTTTAGGCGCTAAAACCAAAACAGACGAGACTCCGACTCAGAGACCTTCATTCAACATCACGGACCAGAACTCAGGTATGTAAACCTAACATATTTTAAAATGGATAATGTTATATTAATTTGCCTTTCTGATGGTGTTGGTGACTGTTTCGTTTACTTTGATTCAGTTACGTAGCTATCAGTGAACTGAAATCAGGTTGTTAGCTAGCTTAAGATAACATTACATGTTCATCTGAGGTTGAAGCTATTAATCTGCCCCGTTTACGGTACGTTGACACCGGACACGAAGTGATTTTTTTCACGCGACGGGATTGAAATACACGAATCTCGCGACGCGAATATTCGTGCAAGTTCAAAATTCAACTTCACTTCAGCATAATATTCACGGGGCAGTGGAGAGACTGGTTTACCGCGGGAAGAGACGGTCATCTCGTCTCAAATGCTGGACAGTAAGTTAACGTTACGGTGTAATTCACCCAGATGTGTGTGAGCCTTGTTCTGATCACTGATCCAGACACGGAGGTGTTTAGTTTTCTCGTAAACGAGTGCCGCTGTAGGTAGTATGAGCTGGGCTGTCAGATCGGCTCGGGGCTCGGGGCGTGTGTGTGTGTGTGTGCACTACTTGTGTACCTATCTAACAGGGACCTCGTCGTGTGTGCAACGTAGCATGCTATCGACCGTTAGCGGCTCTCCGCCGGAGCCCCGCTCTGCGGCGGCTTGGAGGCGGGGTCGCCCGCTGACCGGGCTCCGCTGGCCGGGCTCCGCTGGCCGCACAGGTGAGGAGCGGAGGAAGGGAAGAGCCGTTGCAAGCACCACTTTAACGTCTCATTTACCGACGGTTGACGCAGCCTACGGAGGAGCCTCCAACGCCGGTTCCTCCGGAGACCGCGTAGACTGGGTCCTCCGGAGGCTGCAGCCGCTGAATAGAGAGATACACAGCTTGTGTCTGTGTCTGTGTCTGTGCGTGGCTTGTGATCAGTTCCTCCGACCACGAGCCGATCTGACAGCCCCCCGCCCCCGCCCGTGAAGCCGAGTTTCCACCGAATCAACGGTCTTTTTTTTACCGCAACATACGGTTCACGTCATGATAATGTGGCCCAGTATGAACAGAGCCAAATGAGGATTCATGTCAGGTGGCTGAATGATCCACTCTGTGGTTGAAATTGCAGTAGTTGTTTTGTTTGTGTTTTGCATTGAGGTGCTCATCACATTGGCCATAGTGATGAGAGTTCAACCCTGTGTATTGGGTGTGTGTTGTTCAGACTTTTAATAATCATCTTTTTAATGTTTTTCAGGAGACACGCTGAGCACCGAAACATGGTTCTTTCAATGGAGGGAAGCTGTGTGATGAGGCCACTCCACCGTCTTTTGACCAGAGAGGCAGCATGCAGTGTCCAGCCGAGGCCTCGAGTTTATCCAGAGGTAAGTTATGTTTATAGACTGTATGGTTTATACTAGGGATGCACCGATGCATCGTTTAACTGCCATCAGCCATCGGGAGGATTTCTTTTTTCCTTTTTTTGGGGGGGGGGGGCGGGGGTATCCGTGGTGCAACGGATGATCATTGTTCCGTGATCTGTTCAGATCAATATCTTCGGTTCGGCACACACGTGATCCGCGGATTGATTTTTGAAAAAAAAAGTTGCGCGTATGTTTAATAAACACACTTGTTAAGTGCAGCGTGGTCACGGCGAGCGGAGGAACGGAGGAGCCTGAACGCCCCTCGTCATTTAAATCCCCTATGGGCTTAATACACCGTTAGAGAGGAACTCGTCTGGTCGCTTTTTTTCTAACCTCCGCCTGGCCACGTGTATGTGTTTACAACGAAGCCAGCGAGAAATCAATAAACGGAGCGGTGGATTACGTAACTGTCATAAACATTACTTTACGCAGCGCGTCTGTGTCGCGGTGCCACAGAGACAAGAGCTGGGACACAGACACATGGGGGGGCGGCCAAGTAGACTACTACACTGATGCAATGAGAGAGACGCCAGGTGAAGGCAGAGAGCCTCCGTTAATGTAGTTAACTATCACAATCACTCTGGGGCTTTTTAATTGAGGTAAACATGTAGCATAGCCACGGGAGAAATCCTGCTTAGTTTCTCTTTCAGTGTACATTATACAGATTATTTTTAGTGCATCAACTGTTTGGAAAAAAAAAAAAAAACCTTCTGTCTCTGTGTTACTGCAGATAAAGGGGGTTAGGGAGAGAAGTCTAAGTAATTTTACATATTTGAGCATTTTATAAAAAAAAAATAGTTACTTTTCCTGGTAACTCTACTTTTACCATGTAGCAACTCTAATACTAACTCTAGGCCACTGTAAGTGTTTTAAGGTTATGTCAACTAAAAATTGACATTAAAGGTTGTTTTTGTTTCATAAATTTGTCTAACTGAATTTGTGCTCATTAAATAATAATATGATGAAGAGCTGAAAGACTTTTAAAATAGTTCAGTAATGTTTCTGTGGCACCAAAGATGGAATAAATAACAAAAAGAAAAAACATTGGCATCGGTCAAGTTGTTATTTTAAACATCGGTATCGCCATCGGCCCAGAATTTCACAATCGGTGCATCCCTATACATAACATTTAAAGGTGCTGTATGGAAGAAATGTATGGAAAGTAAACAAAAGATCACTCAATATTAGTGCTGCACGATTAATCTAATCGCAATCGCGATGTCACGCCGTGCGATTACGTAATCGCATGAAAGAGTGCGATTGGCGATTTAAAGTACATAAATGTGCGACCGCGTGAGCCTGTAAACGGGACTTTAACTCCTGTAGTGTGTGGAGCGGAGCCGCTAATGTGTGCAGCATAGCAGACCCCGTCAGTAGTCATGTGACCAGCAGGTCTGATCACGTGACGACCCAGCTGGCAGACAGCGCTCCGTGTGCTGCAGGACCGTCTTACCGTGGTTACAGCAGGTATGGAGCTTTAGCGTCACGGAGCGAACTGTGTTTTCCTCCGCAACATGTGCAGTGCGTTTAAAAAACGAGGAGGTATAGCTATGCCTGTTGGGGCGAACGACCAGAAAGCTCCGGTGTTTGGTTTTCTTTTAACTGTCTTTTTTATTTATTTTTTATTTTTATTTTACGGTAACAGCCACACTCATTTGCCGTCTCCTCTCGTCTCCTCCGTTGTGTGTGTGTGTGCGCACGCGCGCGCGCGCGCGTGTGTGTGTGTGTCTGTCTGTCTGTCTGTCTGTCTGTCTCTGTGTTACCTGTGTACCTGTGTGCTGTGAGAGGAGGGAGGGGGGAGAAAGGCATTGTAATAAATGATGGCATCACAGTAGACTATGAAACTGCACAAAAAGTTACCTATTTTTATTTAATACAAAGATACTGTAAGGAAACACTTATTATTTGAGAAACACACTCCTAAAATATGGTTATTTCCTGTGCTGTGCTTGATAATCAAGCAAATAGACTCCTTACAGCATTAATTTACAATATCGTAATCGCAATCGCAAATCGCAATATTTTCCACCATAATCGCAATCGCACATTTTTATCAAATCGTGCAGCACTACTCAATATGTCACCAGAGATGAAGGAATCCTGTTCATTTGAAATACTGATCTACTGTAAATGACAACAATAATACAACCAGAATATTTGCATTTAAAAATGTTATTTGCGGCAGACAAATCATGTTGATTTGATTTTGTGTTTTAGCCTGTTGTGCCAGCCACCACTCTCTCCCAATCACAGGGTCAGTGGCATTTCAGCAGCCAGGCTGCCAGTAAGGCTACCATGAGCTGCAGCTACAGCTGGGAGACAAAGCCATCTCAACTAAAGTGTTTTCTCTCTTTTCACAGCCTTTTGTGGCATAAATCCTGGCATCGGCAGCAAGGAGCAGAAAAGAAGAGACCAGTTGCACCAGTTTGTATCTGCTGAGGAAACTTCTGGACTTTGAACTCATGGCAAGTAGGTGTCTGGTGGAGGAGTGTGTGTGTGTGTGTGTGTGTGTGTGTGTGTGTGAGAGAGAGAGAGAGAGAGAGAGAGAGAGAGAGAGTGAGTGTGTGTGTGTGTGTGTGTGTGTGTGTGTGTGTGTGTGTGTGTGTGTGTGTGTGTGTGTGTGTGTGTGTGTGTGTGCGCACTTGCGTGCGTGTGTGCACTCCTCCCCCCAACACCGCTTACCTTGTGGGGTATTTCCTCCTCTGTTTTTGTTTGTTGGTTTAAATTATTTTTTGTTTGTTGTTCATATGTTAATAATCAATTTTTACTTGTTAATTTGTTATTACTCACTTGTTACTTTTTGCTGTTTTATTGAATAAAGACAGATAAAGAGAACATGTTTTGTGTTTTTTGCAGAAGGCTGAAAAGGGACATTAATCCAAGTTACAACATATAATTGTAATACTTACAAGACTCCATCCTGTAAAATAACAGGAAATTCCTGGCAACTGAGTTGCCGCAAATTAATACTTTTGCTGTAATACTTACAAGATTCTATCCTGTAAAATTACAGGAAATTCCTGGCAACTGAGTTGCCGCAAATTAATAATTTTGCTGTAAAATTTACAAGATTCGATCCTGTAAAATTACAGGAAATTCCTGGCAACTGAGTTGCCGCAAATTCAAACTTTTGCTGTAAAATTTACAAGATTCGATCCTGTAAAATTACGGGAAATTCCTGTTTTTTGAGTAAATATACATTATTTTATTGTAATAAATTACAGTAGGATGCTGTATTAAGTACAGTACGTTATTGTAATTATTTTACAGCAAGGGTCCTGTATACTGTTTACAGTAAATTTACGGCAATTATTTGCCAGGAATTTCCTGTAAAAATTACAATAAATGTCTAACAGTGTAGTGAAGTCGGAGTTATCTGACAGCATTACAAACATCCAGTCTGATGTGTGCGCTCTGAAGGGCACCGTTGGTGAAATGTAAACATCGCTTTCCTCCTGCACTGACGACATCTATTGGTTGCACTGTAGAGCCCTTCTCAATCTTTTTAAGGTGCTCTTCCATTTTTACTGGGATTTCACGATTGGGCACAGAATTTAAGTTATCACTTTATGCTGATGATTTATTGCTGTATGTCTCAGATCCTGTCCTTTCCATCCCAACAAGTTTATCTACTTTTCAGAGATTTGGATCATTCTCAGGCTACAAAGTAAATATCTCTAAAAGTGAAAGGGGGGTGTTTAGCTCAGTTGGTAGAGCACCCGCCCTCCACAGTTAAAATTTGGTATCAATATATAAAAAAAAGCAGCATAACTGAGGATGTGCTCCTTTAAATGACAAGCGAGTGTTTGTTTGTCACATGCAATGAAGTCTCTGCTCCCTAAGACCTGCATCTTTGCTCTGTATTGGCTGAATGGCAGAGTCAGTCGCTGCCAAGATCACAACAGTGGAGCAGCCTGCTCTTAGCTTAACTCATTGAGTGCCGCGCTCCTTTCCAAAGTTTTAGTCAAGTGTACCGGCAAATTAGACCATATTTGACTTTTTATTTTAGAGCCATAGTGTATTCTATATTATTGCCACCAACACATACTGTAGCTCATTTGAAAGGTTTAACTTTATCCTTCAAATGACCACAAACCGTTTGTTTCTACGTGCCTCCGTTCCTGAGAAAAGTCAAGCTAAACATGGCTGGGTTTCACCAAAATCCCTCCTTTTTTTCTAGAAAAGGAGATAGAGCGTCTTTTATGAAAGCTGCTCTGTTTGTGTCTGTCGCTCTTCAGACACTCGCATTTCTGGATCAAAGGGCTCGTATAAGATAAATATACACAACAATTGTTGTTCTATTCACAAAACCACCATCGGGGGCGGGGGGGCGCCACTAAACAGCAATAACACAGACGCACCGTGCCGTGTCACAGCCTCTCGCCGCGGAACGTGAGGCTCTGCCGGCCACAGCGGCTCGCGAACACCGGTCCCGCCGGTGGTCGCGGTCCGTCTGTGGTACGGGTCGGTGGTGCCGGTCTGCTTTGGTCCAGAGACCATCAGATTTTACCGCGGGAGGACTTTGGGGAGGACACGGTGTTGCTCCAGATGAAGACCGGGCGGGACAGTGGGCTGAGAGCTTCCTGGTTCAGCTCCCAGCTGCTGCAGCCTCGCGGGTGAGAGCGGAGCAGCAGCGGAGCAGCTGCTGCATCCACATGCAGACCTCCGTTTGCAGAAGCTGAGTTATGATAAAAACTTCCAGATCATGAGCTGTCATGTGACTTTGATCGTCATCTATTTCAGTTCTCCTCGTCGTAGAGTCCCCAAATTTACATATAATGTGTATTAAAGTGTCTATTTTCATAATTTAAAAAAAAAAGCAAAAAAACGAAAAATTTCGTTTTTGGCACTCAACGCATGGGAACGAAAAACGAGAAATTACGTGGTTGGCACTCAATGAGTTAAAAGAAACATTCTGCACATAGATGCCACTAAATCCTACACATTGTTGGATTTAATGGACTAACGTGACCATACTATATATACATATTTTATTTTTGTATGTACATGCATACATATAAACACACCACTTGTGAGGCTAAAGGCGGGTCAGAGGGGCATGGAACAGACTGGAGCCCTGTGAGGGCCAAGCCTTGATAATAATAATAATAATAATAATAATAATAAGAGCTTTTACGGATGCTCAAAGACACTTTACAGTTTAATTTATTTAACTGATGGTACAGTACAGGCTCTACAGGTGAGCCATGGGGTGCACCTGCAGTATAGTATCCATGCAGCTTTGCATATGTATTGCAATGTGAGTATGTGGCTCACCACTCTCTCAGGGCTCTCCTGTTCGTCTGTGGAGGCGCTGTGGTGAGGGTTGCGTTGTGGGGCAGTGGGGGATCTGTTGGAGGGGGGCGACCGCCTCTTGTCTTTTACCTGCCCACAGAGAAAGAAGTGTTAAATCACTTTGAAATGGCTCATGTAGCAGATTATTGCCCCTCCAGAGCAGCTCTGCACTGCAGCCTGTGGGAGACTCCTGTGGGAAAATCTAAAGAACATGAGGTTCGTGATGTGAATTTTCTCAGTTTCATTTAACAACTACTGACATCCTCGGCTTTCAACCCTCCAGCTCCAGTGAAGCTGCTTGATAGAAGAAAACTGGTGGATATACAGTGTGCATGTGAGGCTCAGCTTTCAAGCTGTGGGTTTGTTATACTCTGCCACTCTGTAGCCTATGCTGATCATGTGTTGCTACCACCATACTCTTAACTTGAGGATGTGTTTATCACAAATAGGGATGCAAATTATCGAGTAATTCATTAATCGATAGTTGATAGACCTTATCGATCGATGATCGATTAACTGATAAGCGGCGATTTTCCTGAGAACCTAAATTTAAGAGGAAAATTTAAGCTCAACATTCCTTATAGGACTTTACACTAGTATTAGTTTATTTTAAGAGCACAGCACAATGAAAAATGTTTAAGTAACACGTTATTTAACCTTTAAATAATGTTGAGGGTCCAATGTGACCCATTTTTATATTTAGGAACAGTAAAAACACCCTAAACATTTTTCCTCTGACTTTAAGTTGAACTTGTTCTTGACCAACACAATACAGATTAAATGGTCTTTCCTGCCACTACACTATGATTACTGTATTTAACTAGGCTACTTAAATCACAGTAGCATAAACTGATTTGTTGAACTCAGCCTGATGTAAACATTAATAAAACTCAGTAACCAATCACACAGGCAGCTCCATGTTGTGTGTGATGTTCAGGGACAGGTCAGGACAGTCTGAAGACAGAGAGCTCTGAGGTTGAAGTCCTATCATAATGAGATGAGATGAGAGACACCTGTGACTGTGACAGGTCTGTAGCTACGTCTTGACCACATGTCAGCTGTTCAGCTGCAGCAGAGGAAACTTCTCCGCGTCACCGCGACGAGTGCTTTAAAAAAAAAATGTTTTAGGCTAATTAAGCGACCGGCTGATATACGGGAGGATACTGTAAACCAGCGCGGGTCCGGTGTGTTTATCAAAGCTTGGTCGCCATGCTGAGGCACCGGGTCGGTTTGAGCTGTGTTCAGGCTGCATTAAAACTCCTCAGGCAGCTCAGTGTCGGCGGCTTTTTGACTCGTTACACACTGGTCTCTGTGTGTTAGCGATGGTACAGCCTGAGTCCCGTATGCTATAGCTACAACTAGGTAACAGTGTTGTCTCTTTTCACCTCCTCTCCCTCTCTCCCTTGCTGCAGTGCGCTGCACACGTTTACACAGAGATCCGCTACATTATGTCAGCTTTGCTTGTTTTCATTTAACAGTAAAACTTGAAAGGGATCGATTAATTGCAATTAATTTAATTTAATTTAATCGATTAAATTCTTATCGACAATTAATCGATAGTCGATTAATTGTTTACATCCCTAATCACAAATCTAGACTGAACTTCAGAGCACTGAGACAGGGGAAAATCAAAATGTGGCTTTTATGTCTGAGGAGACTAAATACATCATTAACACTCCATGTTTTCTTGTTTTTGCTTTTTATTGTCTGTCTTTGTGTCTAATGCAACAATGTTTTTCAACTGGAATTATTTTAGTTGGACTCAATCATAATGAGGTGGCTTCAAGCTCTTCACCTCTTAACTTCTTTCTGGAGGAAACATGTCATGATCCGGCCTCCCATATCTCCTTCCTCTACTCGCTTCAGAAACTCACACCATCTTGTAACCATCTTGTAAAAACATCCTGTTCCAACACTTCACCTGTTTTCAGACTGTTGTGACCTCTGACAAGACATCACATGTTTCCAGTGCAAACTGTGAGCTAAATTTAAAATAGAAAGTTACCCAATTTTGTAAATATTGTCCTCATTTCAATCCCTTTTACGGTGTGATCACATCTGTCACTATGAGAAAATTAATAAAAAACATACAGGTTGTAATAATCTTACTTGTTACATCTGCTCACACAAACATTCAGCAGCCAACATGATTTAGCTACTTGTTTATGAGGTGGAGGTGCACCGGCAAAAATGTCACACAACTCTCTTCATGAAGGGAAACAATGCACTTTACTTCAACACATTAGATTAGAGCACTATAATGTCTTCAGCAAAGTACTGTAAATTACTGTGCTGCAAAACAAATATGTGTCAACACTCGTTTCTGTGATTACATAAAAGAATCACTCCACTGAAAGTGCTGTGGGACAAATGGTGCTTTTAGAAGCGATTGACAGCACAGAAATAAAACGTGCTCCATCTCCATCCTATTGAATACTGATGTAGTTTTGCTTACTCTGATGTCTTAGTTATTGTAGTGGTTGTGGTCTGCTTTACTTACGGCCGGATCTCTGGTCTGACTGCAGACATGGCTGTCCTCTTGGTCTCTGTCAGAGTCTAAAACATAAAAAACAACATTTTGATTGTCACAGTGTTACTTCTCACTGCACATGAACATCTGGTTCAGTTAAGCAGAGACTGCAATTACACAGGGCAGCGTCTACTGGCTTTTTCATCATTGAGGGTCTTGTCAAGCAATGAAAAACTAAAAGGAATGAAAAGCCATTTCCCGAACTAGCTAAAGGAGTTCAATGGATTTTCTTGCAGATAAAAGCAAATAAACATTAATTCAATGAGACTAGTCTTGTTTGTTCAATCCAGGAAACAAATTAAAGACAGAAAATTAAGTAGAAAGACAGAGATATCCAAGCAAATGGGTTCACATGAATCTCTTCTAATTTATTTTCATCTATCACTTTTCATTTCATTTATTTATTTATTGAGCAGGGACAGTGCACATTGATTAGCATGTCAGTTTTACCATCTATGCAAATTTTGCAGACCTTTAAATATTCACTTTTTAAATTTAAAAGTTAAAACTAAATAAAAGCAAATTCAGTGCATCTTTTTAATTAAAGGGATATTTCAACATTTTGGCAAATTCGCCTATTGCCCCTATAGTCCCTGTAGTTTTACCTTTAATTGTCGGTTGTTTTGAGATGAGCGGGGGGAGAGATGCGAGCTGCATAGTATTTCTACGTTTCCCTCATCAAACTAAACTACTAACTAACTAACTCCGGGCGGTGTTTAGCTCAGTTGGTAGAGCACCCGCCCCATGTGTAGAGGCTATAGTCCTCGCTGCAGGCGGCCCCGGACCCTCCCCTTTCCTGTCACACTCTGAGCTGTCCTATCTAATGAAGGCATGAAAAGCCCCCCCAAAAAAACAACTTAAAATCCAACAACTCCAAAACACTCTCATGGACAAGTTGTGACCTGCACATTCACCATGTTATGAAATAATAATAGAACGTATGAGACAGAGTTGTTTTCGAGGCAAATGCGTAACCAAAACTACATTTCAGACACGGCTGCTGGGAGGAGTGATTTCAAAAGTAAGTAGTTCCGAGTATTTGCTTCATATGTCGTAATGTTACATAGTTATTATTTCCTAGTGTGGCGAATGTCACAACTTGTCCACAAGAGTGTTTTGGAGTTGTTGGATTGTCTATTTAGTCTGATTAGGGCAACGTGGAATTACCATGCACCTCGTGTCTCTGCTCCACTGATCTCAAAACAGCTTGCACCAACAGTTAAAGGTAATTAACCTATACTCCTAAAACTAATTTGCCAAAATATTGAAATATTCCTTTAAACTTAGTGATATGCATATCACTGTCCATGCAGTGTGATGCCAGCCACTGACATGACTGACATGCCACCAGAACAGAACAGGAACGAATCGGGTGACAGGAAATTAATTCCAGTGGCGTTCTTCAGAAAGTGTAGCATCAGGTGTTCATGTCAACTTGTGCATATGGAGTTTAAGCATCTGATTTAGTGACATGACCGTCTGAGGCTTCTGGGGCGGCGGTCTTGAGATTCTTTCCGTGGTCTTGGTTGGTCATAACTCTACTACAGCCACACAGACCCGAATCATCTACACAGAGACCACACTCGCACACTTTCAGAAATACATTTATCACTTTAGTATATCATCACAATAACCACGAATCTGACTAATTACCATTTTAAAGTTTCACTAATGTGAAAGTTCAGCTGCATGTTGCTTCAAAAAGAGGAGAAAGAAGCAGAAGGAACAGGGCTGGTAAGAGCAACTACTTGAGACTAAGAGCAGAAGTTAGCAGAAAATCCACAAGTCAAACAGCAGCAAAAAGCAGAAACCAATCCAGTATGAAGTCACCGTCACCAAACCAAACGTTGGTGCAAAGGGCAAGTTTTTTCAGTCTGTAATGCATCCTGTAAATTACAATGGTAAAGTATGTGGGGTTTTTTTGGCTAAAGATAAGCTTCTTTATGGCACTGGCAAAACATTTGCTTTGATGTGTCTTTGCTGAAGTAGCAGCCTGGCAATTATTTTTCAAACAGATTTAATATTTGACAACCAGTCACCACAAAGGGATCTGCACGCTACAAGCAGAAATGATATGAGAGTTTGTGAGAGTGTATAACACAATACAATAAGATGCACATTCATTTTTGAAGTTTCATGTGTGGAAGGTTTAAACCATCATTCAGACAATACATGCAACTGCGCATGAGACGTGTGTGTTCAACAGCCAAAGAATGTGCTGGGAACTAAACAGCAGCTATGAGATGTAGGTACAACATGTCCACTGTTACTTGGCTGGCTACTATGCAAACAGTGACACCTGCACTGTGTCTCGTCTGTGGGAAGTATTTTAATACCCTAAAAGTAGTCACGGATTTAATGGAGGAGCTTTCTGAACACGCGGAAGCTCAGTGACAGCAAACCGTCCGTCCATCAGCAGCACAGCGCTGCTTGTTTGTGAATCACATGACTGAGGCCCCCTGCAATCTCATTCCTCACAGTCCTGCCTTCATGTGATCACTTTTTTTTTAACTGCCTTCGCTTTGCTGTGTGTGTATTTCTGTATGCACGGAGGAAAGCCCATCTGAGTGTGTGTGTGTGTGTGTTTGTGGGGTGGTAGAGTGTCAGAGGGGATGTCATTCCTGTTTGGGTGGGTTGGTGGTATCTGGTGTCTAGCAGGTCACAGGAACACATAACACACATTCACTGCTGCTCTGCCTTCACTGTATTAGTCACAGAGCAGCAGAGACTGGCTTTACCGGACCGCTAAACATAAACTGATACACTCATTAGTGATGGGAACCAAGACACTGAATCTGAATGCTTGAGCCCCTTGATCACTCACTCTAGTACTGATATTGAGGAATAATTACACAATCATGTAATTATTATGTAAATGTCTGCTGATTATTGTTATTGTTATAAAAAATAATAATACAATTACAATCTGTTTTAGAAGGACATCCAGAATGTGATGTTTAAGTTTCAACTCAAAATGAGACATGGAAAATGATGTTAACTGAAGCTAAATAATGAAATTAAACTGACGCTTGTGCAGGAAATCTAACTGTGACAAATATTGTTTGAAGAGAAGATTCATCTTTGGTCACACACTCACTGAGATCCAGACTTAACAACTGTTTTGTGATGAGTGTCAGACATTTTATCAGGTAGAGCAGCAACAACAGGTGCAACCACTGTGCTGCTGTGCTAATGGCTTGTGAATATATAAATGAGCAGCTGTCAGATCAGAACAAAAACGTTCCTGTTTTGTGTGCTTATACACTACTCACAAAAAGTTAGGGATAACTTAGAGATATGAAATTTCAGAATTCACCTAAAATGCACTGTAACCTTTACAGGTGAACTTTTAATGCACATGTCCAACTTTTCAGGGTTTCAGTATTTATAACATAACATAACATGCTGTTCTTTAACAAGGTGTCTAACAGCAAAAATCACATGCCTGATCATGAGACCAAGACAACATCTAACAGTCCATCAACAGTACCTGGACCATGTTGAGGCTTTGGGATGTTTTAGAGGGAAGTGTCCACTGAGCTCAGACTCAGAGTGTCATCAGCAGGTTGCAACAGAGACACAGAGAGACTGGAAGAGTCACAGAAAGATAGAGAAGTGGACGTCCTTTGTCCACGTGACAAGTTATTGAGGCATGGGCATTTTTTGTTGTGGTATAGCCACCACTGTTGTTAGCTTTTGTTTCAATAAATTGTTTGAGATGAAGAAATTACTATTCCGTACAACTAATTATGTCAGTATAAGGATAAGCTACAATTCAGCTTGTGTAGCTTTACACCTCACAGCAGATTTAAACTACAGCTCCGTGTGACAGCAGCAGGTGGAGTGGGTGGCACTCCCTGGACAGAGCACAGGAATGGGGGGCACGGCAGGAGGAGGAGGTGAAGATTTGAAATGCCTCGCAGCCCGGTCTTATTATAGATCAGAGTCACATCTGCAGGTCTCCACAGGCCCTGCACATGCCTGCACTGATCAACATGGACCCTCAGCCTCCTGCATATGTGGGTGTGGAGTAGTAAGTGGGAGGAACCTGCTGTATTTTTACCCACTGTTTAATGGGTGTCAGCATATAAACATATATTCTCCTGTACATTTCATAAACTATATTTATGATTTACTTTATGTTCAGTTACAAACATTACAACTTGATTACAGGCTGTGTGCATTTCTCTGTAAACTGAGCACTTTGACAGTATTAATAGGACCTACACCTGCTTTGTAATCACATGATAATATGGGACAATTAACTCATCATCTCAAATTAATCATTTATTAAACATAATAACACCTGAGGGGGAATGCAGTGGGACCATGTGAGCAGTAGATTACGTCACAGTGGGACTCTCCATCTTACTAATAGGTTGCAATGACCCAGCTTTATTTGAAAAAGCAGATACTCATGGTTCCCAGTAAGATTTTATATTGTTTCTATTTCTATTGTGGACCCTGTCACGACTGAATGGTTTTTATGCATTACCACTTCTTTTTGGATATTATATAGATTTCAAAGTCTATATTTTTGAAAGCGATGATGTTCGAATGATGATCTTATTAAATTAGAGAGTAGTCTGCATAAAATGTAGCATATCAATTCTAAACCACCATGCTATAGAGTGAGTGTAGTGTATTATCCACCTGTGCTTTTGCTTTAATATCTTAAATTATTGTATGTTCTTAGTTTTAATATCTTGTTATTATCATTATGTAATCTTCTTTATATGTGTACCTTGTTTGGAAATGAAGGAGTGTCTGGATAGATGCTCTACTTCATGGGTTCCACAATTTGCTTAGTCATCTGACCTAATGGGATACATGTAGGTATGGTCCAAGATGACCTAATGACTCGGATGTCTTCTCTAATGGACAAGAGACATGGGATACAGGATATGGGGTTTTTAGCTAAGCCTAAAAAGCCTAAAAAGCCTAAAAAGCCTAAAGATCAATAGGTTAAGACAAAGGTCCTTGACCATCTGGTCTCGGGAGGTTTCTCTCTGTCCGGAGAAGGTGGAGTGTTGGAGATAAGCCAACATATAAAAAGGAAGGTTTTTGGGTTGAGAGAGAGAGATCTCATATTGGACCAGAGATACTCCAGGATTCGGCATTTTTGTACACTGTTCTTCTTCTTGTTAATAAACTTCTTTTTTGAATACAAGCGAAGACGTGTCAGCGGTAATCCCTTCTTTTCATCAACACATCAATATACCACAATTTTGGCGTCACGAACTTGGACGTGTTTGTGGCTCTTCAGTTTTTCTTCAGCTTTAGCCAGCCGGCTCCTGCATCGATCTGGGCTTCTGGAAAGTGTGAGTTCTTCACAATATTATGTGCTGGTCTGTTTGTTGGAGCTGTTGTCTGTTTGCTGTTGGGTCACACCGTTAAAGAATCTTTGTGTGGGTGATTGTTGCTTTGATGATTGGAAGTTGATTATCGTTCTAAATTTTTCTAAATTTGGGGTCTTTGGTTTTTGTTTGCGTTACAGGCAACGCAAAAAGGGGGAAATAGGGAATTTGAGGTAAAAGTAAAATAGGACATTTGGGGTAAAATGGGTAGGTAAAAGAAAAGGGGTAAAAAGGGGATTAAGCAATGGGTAATAATATAAGTTAAGAATTGGTCTTAGTGGGTTTAAAGGAACTGGGGTTAAAAAGGGTTAACTAAAATAAAGGGATTTTTTGAGTAAAAATAGGTAAAATAAAGGGACATTTTGGGGTAAGGAATAAAGTAAATGGGGGATACTTAAAGAATAAAATAAAGTTAAAAAGAAGTAAAAAAATTTAGAAAGAAAGAAGCTTTAATATATATGTGATCACTTGTTTTGTGTTTGTTTGTTAAATCCCCATTTGTGTGTGTGTGTGTGAAGACCGGTTTTCTTTTGTGAATAAAGTTTATGAGTAATTGATATGATAGAGTGTATGTTGAATAAGGTATAAGAGTGAATAACGTATAAGAATAAGATGTTTGACTAAGTTATAATATGTTATATTATATATATAATTATATATTCTTTAAGTTTTAACAAATATGAGCCTGAGAAGGACGTTTATGAACCTTTAAAGGACGTTTAATAAGAAATAAACCTTAAGAATCTTCTAAGGGGACTTTGTGATTAACTTGCTATGAGCCTCTATTTAAGGGGACCTTTGGGAAAATAAATCCATAAGAAACTTATGAACCTCGGAAGAGTAACTTTTTGTGTGGTGGAGAATTTTTTGATAAAGCCTGATTAATTTTGGGAAAACACTTATTTAAAGTGAGAATGTTTTTATGAAAATTATAACGTTCTAAAGTTATAATACAGAATTTTTGAAAGAAGGAAAAACTTGCAGTAGGAATGTGTTTTGTGTATCTAGTGATTTTATAAAACACTGAACTATTTGTCTGTCTTCCCTTCATGGAGCGAGAGTTCAAGGAGGAGACCAGAGTTTAAGAGGTGTGTCTAGAGGCGGACAGAGGACAGCTGGCTTGGATCACAAGGATTGAGGCTTGCAGACGACAGCGCATGCATCTGGATCCAGTGATAAAGGCCAGTGTGATTTTATCCACAGACTCTTTCTGACATTGTTGATGCATATTTAGCTTGATTGATAATAGTACACTCATTTACATTTAGTACACACATCTACAGTACATGCATCATACATATGTTGTAGTTAATTAGAAGGAAGACTTGGCAAAGGACTGATCAATCAATAAAGGTTAATTGATGTTGAGTTGGGGAATTTTATTCTTGCAATTTGATAGATATGATAGATTGTGTGAGGTTGTCATTTTTCTAATATTTCTAAGATTTTGAATTCCTTTGAAGTTATTTGTTTCATCTTTCTTTTGCTGACCTTGGCAATACAGAGGTTATAAATGAATTACTCAATATAAATAAACTAAATAATATTTAATTAGCTAAGTTAAAGTTAAGCACAAGAATAAATGGGAGTCATGGCAATGATAAAATAGATGTAAACAATCCAAAAGTAGTTACTCCTGTTGAACTAGTGTAGAAGAATGATCCTAAATTATAGGTATCAAAGAGGTGTTAAAGAAAGGGTATAAGAATTTATCTTAAATTGACTATCCATGGTCAGTAGAAGAAACCCTCAATAGAGATATAATTTAAACAATAAAGTTGCTGGTGTTCATATATAAGGTGATCGAAAAATAAAATAATAAAAATCAATAAATAAAACATCAATAAAAGATATTAAAAAATATAAAGAGAAGAGACAAACAGAGCTTGGCATTCTCCAGTTGCTTGAAAAGGAGGGTCAAATATGGAAGATCAGTCTTTCATTTTCAAGGAGGCATACCAAGAAAAAACATGTTTCTAGGGAAGAAGAAGATAGACGACAAACTTTAAGTAGGATTGATAAAGGTATAGATCAATGCTTTAAATATTTGGACCAATACACCACACCAAAAGGCCGGAGATTGTTACAGGAACAATTACAGGACTTGCAAATGCAAAAGAAAAAGTTATTGAAAAAAGCCTCCCAAAAATCAGCAAGGAAGGAAGATAAGTCTGATAAGATCTGTCCAGTGGTTATCAGAGGACAGGATCAGGTGTATAAATCTTGGGATGATACAGTTATGCAAGATCTATTTGACCAATTACCCATTCTTCAAGATGGAGCACATCCTTGGATTTTAAAGTTGAAGGAGATTATGGTGGGAACAAAACCTACCATGGGAGACTTTAAGAGACTTCTGGTAAACATTATTGGGGTTCCAGCAATGGAAGAGATTTTACAGAAAGCTGGATATAATCGATATGTGGGGTCTGCTGTGCATGATTTAGAACTGTTTGCATCAAATAAAGGTCGAGTGTATAGAGTGTTAAGAGATACATTTCCTACAGATGTACACCCTGACAACATTCTTATTGAGCCATTAGGACAAGAAGAGAATCCAAGATCTTATGTGTCAAGAGCTCAGAAGGTATGGAGAAATGTCACAGGACGTGATCCAGAGGAGAATCCAATGGAACAATCAATCTTGCGAGCTAAGATTCAGAAGGGGTTGCCTCTGTCAGTGAGGAGTAAGTTAGCAGAAGTGGTTGGTTTAGGGAGCATGATAAAGAGTGTTTATACAGATCACATAGCATACCAAGTAGAGCTGTATAGAAAGAAAGAGCATGAACAGAGGGACCAAGATCAGGAGATCCTTAGACAGTTAAATCAGATTCAACTGAAGAAGGAGAAGAAGCAGGCGGTAGTTATGCAGAACCAGCCTGAGATAAGTCAGCCCATGTCACAGCCACATCTGCAGCCACAGCTAAATCAGTTCCAGGCACCACAGCCTTGTGCAGCGGTACGTTTTGTTTATAGTGCACAGCCGAACTTTAGTCCACAGCAGCAGGCATGGAGAGGAAGAGGTCAAGGAAATGTAGGGAGAGCAAGAGTAAATTTCAATCCAAATTTTCAACAAGTTCCTGAAGTGTGTTATATCTGTGGATTGGTCGGACATTTTGCTCGTGAGTGTAACAAAGTAGGAGGAGGAAATTTCAGGGGAAATTTCAGAGGAATCTCAAGAGGAAACTTTAGAGGTCAGCCAATGGCATTCCGGGGACCGGTGAATCCCTTCAGGGGCCTGGAGTCAGGATTCTAGGGCTGCCCAGAAAATCCGAAAGGGAGGTGTCAGCTGGTAGTGTCAGGGCCGGAGCAAGATCCAACAATAATGGTAAAAGTAAATAATCAACCATTAGAAGTAATGGTAGATAGCAGAGCGGCTTTTACCTGCATTCGGCCTGAAGATGCTATACATCTCCCTATGTCTGGTCAATTGATACGGACAATCGGGTTTGAGGGAGTTAAACAGCTGGTACCTCTTACAAAATCAATTGAGCTCTGCTACAAAAATCAAAAAACTACAATACCTATACTGGTATCAGGAGCCTATACCTATCTGTACTTTTGAGAAGAGATGTTTTGTGTTCTGTGATGACACTAGCGTTAAAACCAGTTAATTTGTTCTCCTTTTATGTCTCAACTGTCCATTGCATTGCCTGGCATATTATTAAAACAAGATGTAAACATTTAGGAAGTGCAGGAGAAAATATCAACATCAGGACAAGGACATATTTTGACTTATACTTGTCTGAATGAGATTAGTGTTGTAGTGTTGAACAGCCACTCCTCAACACTCATGTGTTGTATTGTTTTGATTTTTGTTGATAGTAATGAAACCTCATAGGATTCATAAGTTGTAGTTTATTGACCAAACTGACATGCATCAGATGCTAAAGTAAAGAAAGTAAAATTGCACTGCTTTGGCAGTAACATGTAGTATGAGCAGAAATGTGAAGTCTAAACAGTTGTTTTTTGTCATTCTCCATCTTTTTCTTTATATAGTTAAGAATTATTGTTATTGCCATAGTGTAATAAAATGAAACGTAGGCCTGCATAAGAAATATTTCTTAATATGTTTAAACTCATTGTGTTGGTAAATGTTGATTAGTTGGTTTACTGTTGGGAAAAAAAAAAAAGAATATCTTATTCTACAAGTCTCACTCAATTATCCACAAAGGTGGCTTTCTCATAATAAAATGAAATAGGACAGAACATGGCATGGTAAGAAAATTGTGTGTCTCCAGTGTAAGTCTGGGATCCACTACTCACTCAGGTCAACAGCCCAATTTGAGCCAAAGTGTGAGGCTGCTGCCTCTTAAAGTTCCAGTGTAAAATGTATAATTAAATAATACAAGGACAAATTAGAAATTTAGCAAGCTTACTATACTTATTGCAGTAACATACAGTATATTTAAAGAGCTTAATTTACACAGTATGAAATTGTATGGTTACCTTAAAAAGTTGAGATAATTACAAAAAGAAATAAAGAAATAGTTGTGGATAGGTAGAGGTGACACTTAAGATTCTATTGGTCTTTGGAGAATCATGAAGGATTGATAATAGTGCTCTCAGCCCTTTTAGGTCTGACGATTCAAGAAGCACATGGGTTGGCCCATGTTGCAAGGGGGGAGGTTATAGTATGGATTTTATTTGCTTAAATAGACTGATAGGGTTATAACCAGGTGGATGCTCAATCACTTGCCAAGTTAACCAAGTTTTCGTCAAAATTTTGCAAGGTTTTTGCCACATTTTTGTGAAGAGATGTCATGAGCAGGAGGGGACTTCTGCTTGGATAATGGATGAGAAGTCTGTGGATACAATTGCAAAACTGATTTAGTAAAAATATAGGGATTTATGTGTTTATGTGCATTTGATGTTTGAAATGTATTTGCTGTTGCAAAGATACCGGTTTGTTTTCTCTCTCCCTCCTAGAACATATAGGAGAGAGATCACTGTGAAAGTGCCAGGCTGTTCGGGGACCCAGATGTTCTGAGAAGATTCAGTCATCTGAACATGAAGAATGTGAATGAATTGAAGGGCCCTGAACATTATGGACACTTAAGTATTTTGACCACATTGAAGATTGACACTGTGGAAGAACTGCAGTATAATTTAATTTGGTGTTTTTATGGAATGCTTTTTGACATTAAAGTGTGATGTCTTTGATGATGATATGTACTCACTATTGAATGTTTTGCTAGTATGTGGATATTGAAGCCTCAGATGTTTTCTTTCCTTTGACGTCTAGGGAAAGTAATGTTAGGCAGGGACAGGTCCAATGGAGGATCCGATGGGTTGACCAGCCTGAAATTGGATACTGTTTTGATTTTATTTGTCTGAGGTTTTCATATGTATCTACTGAATTGTTTCATTCAAGTTTTAAGAATTTCTTCTTTTCTAATTGGTTTGGAGTGCTAAACAGTGGTTGCCTAAGGCAGAGGGACTGTGAGAGAATTTCCTGTCTTGATTGTTTGATGGAAACTTTAAGGAAGATTGGCTGCCTGGCAGGTTTTCGCTCTCACACTCCACAAATTGTTTTATTGCTAATGATTGTTCTGTTATAAGTATTATATATAAGTATCTGTTAATTTCATTATGATGGTCATTTGACTGTATGTTATCTTTTATGTGTCGAGACTCTACGAGCCTCGAAGGGGGGAAATATGTAGTGTATTATCCACCTGTGCTTTTGCTTTAATATCTTAAATTATTGTATGTTCTTAGTTTTAATATCTTGTTATTATCATTATGTAATCTTCTTTATATGTGTACCTTGTTTGGAAATGAAGGAGTGTCTGGATAGATGCTCTACTTCATGGGTTCCACAATTTGCTTAGTCATCTGACCTAATGGGATACATGTAGGTATGGTCCAAGATGACCTAATGACTCGGATGTCTTCTCTAATGGACAAGAGACATGGGATACAGGATATGGGGTTTTTAGCTAAGCCTAAAAAGCCTAAAAAGCCTAAAAAGCCTAAAGATCAATAGGTTAAGACAAAGGTCCTTGACCATCTGGTCTCGGGAGGTTTCTCTCTGTCCGGAGAAGGTGGAGTGTTGGAGATAAGCCAACATATAAAAAGGAAGGTTTTTGGGTTGAGAGAGAGAGATCTCATATTGGACCAGAGATACTCCAGGATTCGGCATTTTTGTACACTGTTCTTCTTCTTGTTAATAAACTTCTTTTTTGAATACAAGCGAAGACGTGTCAGCGGTAATCCCTTCTTTTCATCAACACATCAATATACCACAT
>NW_028220068.1:0-16501 GCF_045865225.1 Trachurus japonicus | reverse complement strand
GGCCGCGGGCACTCGCACCGGGCACTGGTCCCAACAGCTATGAAATAGCTGCAGGGACCAGTGCCCGGGCTTCGCCCGGGCACTACTGTTATTGTGTGGATTTTTTCTTCTTATTAGTGTGACTGCTGAAGCAGTCACACTATTGTTCTTCTGTTTGGCCATTTTCTTCCGCCTTTTTACGGTCTTCTTCTAGTCCTTCATACTTTGTGCTATTTCAACAATTCATATATCAAAACGTGCAGCTTTTTTTGAACTTTATCGGCATTACTTTTCTCTTTTTAACTATTTATACTTTTTTAAAATATTTAACTTTTTCACAAAAAATCTCACATTCATCAAAGTCTCAACCTCTCTTCTTCACAACTCCACTGTAGTGTAGGGGGTAGGGTAACTGCCTGCCAACCCTAAGGTCACTGGTTCGAATCCAAGGGAAGAACTCTTGTTATGTTATGTTGAATTCTGCTCTCCTCCCCCGCCTTCAATTGGTTACAGGTGTTTGTTATCTCCTTGATTACTCATACCAGTTTGCAGCACATCATCACATTACAATGAATGACAACAGTTTTGAAAGCAGTGTGCTCTCTGTAGCCGAGTGGCAGAGTAAAGGTTTAGTGATCAAATGGTCATGGGTTCGATTCCTGCCTCAGTCTTTTCACTTCATTGCTTGACTTTTGATTCCAATTATTCAGCTGTCATTGGACAGTCTTTGATTCCTCATAGTATAAAGCTCATTGTAACTCAGGTTCTCTGTGGCCATATGGTTAGTGCTCAGCCTGAAATTCACAGACATTTTCATTCTAAGTCATTCAAGCTTGACTCTCAAGCTTTCTTGATGTTGACAGTGTGCAGATCATTGACAGACAACAGTCTCTGCAACTGTGTGTGCACTGTGGCCTAGAGGCAGAGTGGAAGTCTAATGACCATGAGGATGTGGGTTCGATTCTGACCTTGGTCAAACATTTGTATGGTGATCACAGCTTGCACTATTTGCTAATTCTGCAACAGCGTTCAGTTGCTATCAGCAGTCACACCATTTCCATTCTTGGAAATGCTTTTTCTAGTTAGTGTGACTGCTGAAGCAGTCACACTATTGTTCTTCTGTTTGGCCATTTTCTTCCGCCTTTTTACGGTCTTCTTCTAGTCCTTCATACTTTGTGCTATTTCAACAATTCATATATCAAAACGTGCAGCTTTTTTTGAACTTTATCGGCATTACTTTTCTCTTTTTAACTATTTATACTTTTTAGAATATTTAACTTTTTCACAAAAAATCTCACATTCATCAAAGTCTCAACCTCTCCTCGTGACAACTCCACTGTAGTGTAGGGGTTAGGGTAACTGCCTGCCAACCCTAAGGTCACTGGTTCGAATCCAAGGGAAGAACTCTTGTTATGTTATGTTGAATTCTGCTCTCCTCCCCCGCCTTCAATTGGTTACAGGTGTTTGTTATCTCCTTGATTACTCGTACCAGTTTGCAGCACATCATCACATTACAATGAATGACAACAGTCTTGAAAGCAGTGTGCTCTCTGTAGCCGAGTGGCAGAGTAAAGGTTTAGTGATCATATGGTCACGGGTTCGATTCCTGCCTCAGTCATTTCACATCATTGCTTGACTTTTGATTCCAATTATTCAGCTGTCATTGGACAGTCTTTGATTCCTCATAGTATAAAGCTCATTGTAACTCAGGTTCTCTGTGGCCATATGGTTAGTGTGTTAGGTGTTGTGCTATTTCAACAATTCATATATCAAAACGTGCAGCTTTTTTTGAACTTTATCGGCGTTACTTTTCTCTTTTTAACTATTTATACTTTTTAAAATATTTAACTTTTCTGCAAATTAAACTCTAGACAAATTATTTTCTCCAGTTTTGTAGCCACACTTGTCTTCTGGCTAAAATTCTGGTCAAAAATGCAAAGAGACTTAGATAATAATTTTAAATATTTTTTAAATGCAGCCAGGGAGCTCTCTGCTCTCATTCAGCCCAATGCTGAGAATTCTCCACAACTCTGTCTGAAACATGCTTATGTCTGTGCTCTCTGTGGCGAAGTGGCAGAGTAAAGGTTTATTGATCATGAGGTCATGGGTTCGATTCCTTACTTTTTTTTTTAAGCAGAAGCCAGTGATCCTCTTATCAAAGGTTTTCTTTACCCCTCACATACTGTCTCTGTCTGTAGCCTAGTGGTTAGCTTGCTGGTCTGGAGACCTGAAGGTTGCTGGTTCAATTCTTGCCTCAACAACAATTATAGTGAATTATTTTCCCAGTTGTCCTCTGTTGACTTCTGATAACTTGCTTCATGTTGAAACTGCTGCTCTCAGCCTGAAATTCACAGACATTTTCATTCTAAGTCATTCAAGCTTGACTCTCAAGCTTTCTTGATGTTGACAGTGTGCAGATCATTAACAGACAACAGTCTCTGCAACTGTGTGTGCACCGTGGCCTAGAGGCAGAGTGGAAGTCTAATGACCATGAGGTTGTGGGTTCGATTCCGACCTTGGTCAAACATTTGAATGGTGATCACTGCTTGCACTATTTGCTAATTCTGCAACAGCGTTCAGGTGCTATCAGCAGTCACACCATTTCCATTCTTGGAAATGCTTTTTCTAGTTAGTGTGACTGCTGAAGCAGTCACACTATTGTTCTTCTGTTTGGCCATTTTCTTCCGCCTTTTTACGGTCTTCTTCTAGTCCTTCATACTTTGTGCTATTTCAACAATTCATATATCAAAACGTGCAGCTTCTTTTGAACTTTATCGGCATTACTTTTCTCTTTTTAACTATTTATACTTTTTCAAATATTTAACTTTTTCACAAAAAATCTCACATTCATCAAAGTCTCAACCTCTTTTCTTCACAACTCCACTGTAGTGTAGGGGTTAGGGTAACTGCCTGCCAACCCTAAGGTCACTGGTTCGAATCCAAGGGAAGAACTCTTATTATGTTATGTTGAATTCTGCTCTCCTCCACCGCCTTCAATTGGTTACAGGTGTTTGTTATCTCCTTGATTACTCATACCAGTTTGCAGCACATCATCACATTACAATGAATGACAACAGTTTTGAAAGCAGTGTGCTCTCTGTAGCCGAGTGGCAGAGTAAAGGTTTAGTGATCATATGGTCATGGGTTCGATTCCTGCCTCAGTCTTTTCACTTCCTTGCTTGACTTTTGATTCCAATTATTCAGCTGTCATTGGACAGTCTTTGATTCCTCATAGTATAAAGCTCATTGTAACTCAGGTTCTCTGTGGCCATATGGTTAGTGCTCAGCCTGAAATTCACAGACATTTTCATTCTAAGTCATTCAAGCTTGACTCTCAAGCTTTCTTGATGTTGACAGTGTGCAGATCATTAACAGACAACAGTCTCTGCAACTGTGTGTGCACTGTGGCCTAGAGGCAGAGTGGAAGTCTATTGACCATGAGGTTGTGGGTTCGACTCCGACCTTGGTCAAACATTTGTATGGTGATCACAGCTTGCACTATTTGCTAATTCTGCAACAGCGTTCAGTTGCTGTCAGCAGTCACACCATTTCCATTCTTGGAAATGCTTTTTCTAGTTAGTGTGACTGCTGAAGCAGTCACACTATTGTTCTTCTGTTTGGCCATTTTCTTCCGCCTTTTTACGGTCTTCTTCTAGTCCTTCATACTTTGTGCTATTTCAACAATTCATATATCAAAACGTGCAGCTTTTTTTGAACTTTATCGGCATTACTTTTCTCTTTTTAACTATTTATACTTTTTCAAATATTTAACTTTTTCACAAAAAATCTCACATTCATCAAAGTCTCAACCTCTCTTCTTCACAACTCCACTGTAGTGTAGGGGTTAGGGTAACTGCCTGCCAACCCTAAGGTCACTGGTTCGAATCCAAGGGAAGAATTCTTGTTATGTTATGTTCAATTCTGCTCTCCTCCCCCGCCTTCAATTGGTTACAGGTGTTTGTTATCTCCTTGATTACTCATACCAGTTTGCAGCACATCATCACATTACAATGAATGACAACAATTTTAAAAGCAGTGTGCTCTCTGTAGCCGAGTGGCAGAGTAAAGGTATAGTGATCATATGGTCATGGGTTCGATTCCTGCCTCAGTCTTTTCACTTCATTGCTTGACTTTTGATTCCAATTATTCAGCTGTCATTGGACAGTGTTTGATTCCTCATAGTATAAAGCTCATTGTAACTCAGGTTATCTGTGGCCATATGGTTAGTGTGTTAGGTGTTGTGCTATTTCAACAATTCATATATCAAAACGTGCAGCTTTTTTTGAACTTTATCGGCATTACTTTTCTCTTTTTAACTATTTATACTTTTTCAAATATTTAACTTTTTCTGCAAATTAAACTCTAGACAAATTATTTTCTCCAGTTTTGTAGCCACACTTGTCTTCTGGCTAAAATTCTGGTCAAAAATGCAAAGAGACTTAGATAATAATTTTAAATATTTTTTAAATGCAGCCAGGGAGCTCTCTGCTCTCATTCAGCCCAATGCTGAGAATTCTCCACAACTCTGTCTGAAACATGCTTATGTCTGTGCTCTCTGTGGCGAAGTGGCAGAGTAAAGGTTTATTGATCATGAGGTCATGGGTTCGATTCCTTACTTTTTTTTTAAGCAGAAGCCAGTGATCCTCTTATCAAAGGTTTTCTTTACCCCTCACATACTGTCTCTGTCTGTAGCCTAGTGGTTAGCTTGCTGGTCTGGAGACCTGAAGGTTGCTGGTTCAAATCTTGCCTCAACAACAATTATAGTGAATTATTTTCCCAGTTGTCCTCTGTTGACTTCTGATAACTTGCTTCATGTTGAAACTGCTGCTCTCAGCCTGAAATTCACAGAAATTTTCATTCTAAGTCATTCAAGCTTGACTCTCAAGCTTTCTTGATGTCAGAGTGAGACAGTGTGCAGATCATTAACAGACAACAGTCTCTGCAACTGTGTGTGCACTGTGGCCTAGAGGCAGAGTGGAAGTCTAATGACCATGAGGTTGTGGGTTCGATTCTGACCTTGGTCAAACATTTGTATGGTGATCACTGCTTGCACTATTTGCTAATTCTGCAACAGCGTTCAGTTGCTATCAGCAGTCACACCATTTCCATTCTTGGAAATGCTTTTTCTAGTTAGTGTGACTGCTGAAGCAGTCACACTATTGTTCTTCTGTTTGGCCATTTTCTTCCGCCTTTTTACGGTCTTCTTCTAGTCCTTCATACTTTGTGCTATTTCAACAATTCATATATCAAAACGTGCAGCTTTTTTTGAACTTTATCGGCATTACTTTTCTCTTTTTAACTATTTATACTTTTTCAAATATTTAACTTTTTCACAAAAAATCTCACATTCATCAAAGTCTCAACCTATCTTCTTCACAACTCCACTGTAGTGTAGGGGTTAGGGTAGATGCCTGCCAACCCTCAGGTCACTGGTTCGAATCCAAGGGAAGAACTCTTGTTATGTTATGTTGAATTCTGCTCTCCTCCCCCGCCTTCAATTGGTTACAGGTGTTTGTTATCTCCTTGATTACTCACACCAGTTTGCAGCACATCATCACATTACAATGAATGACAACAGTTTTGAAAGCAGTGTGCTCTCTGTAGCTGAGTGGCAGAGTAAAGGTTTAGTGATCATATGGTCATGGGTTCGATTCCTGCCTCAGTCTTTTCACTTCATTGCTTGACTTTTGATTCCAATTATTCAGCTGTCATTGGACAGTCTTTGATTCCTCATAGTATAAAGCTCATTGTAACTCAGGTTCTCTGTGGCCATATGGTTAGTGTGTTAGGTGTTGTGCTATTTCAACAATTCATATATCAAAACGTGCAGCTTTTTTTGAACTTTATCAGCATTACTTTTCTCTTTTGAACTATTTATACTTTTTAAAATATTTAACTTTTTCTGCAAATTAAACTCTAGACAAATTATTTTCTCCAGTTTTGTAGCCACACTTGTCCTCTGTTGACTTCTGATAACTTGCTTCATGTTGAAACTGCTGCTCTCAGCCTGAAATTCACAGAAATTTTCATTCTAAGTCATTCAAGCTTGACTCTCAAGCTTTCTTGATGTCAGAGTGAGACAGAGTGCAGCTCATCAACAGACAACAGTCTCTGCAACTGTGTGTGCACTGTGGCCTAGAGGCAGAGTGGAAGTCTATTGACCATGAGGTTGTGGGTTCGAGTCCGACCTTGGTCAAACATTTGTATGGTGATCACTGCTTGCACTATTTGCTAATTCTGCAACAGCGTTCAGCTGCTGTCAGCAGTCACACGCATTTCCATTCTTGGAAATGCCTTTTCTAGTTATTTTTCCACTTCCGGCCAGATTTCGATTCGCATCTAGTCCTGCAACTCGAAGAGTTGCAGGACATATTATATATCAAAACGTGCGTCTTGATCGGGATCGGTGTGCTATTACTTTTCTCAACAGTTTACGAATTTTTCGCGACGTAGTCGCGAAAAACTGCGCAAAAAATTTGCATGTAAGTCAATGGGACGGGCGAAAAAAAAAGAGCGAAAAAGACCAATCATTGGAGTTTAACAAACGTCTACTGCTCAGGCATACTTTCACCTAGAGACTCCATTTAAACTTTAAACAGTAGACACAAGTCTTGTGTATTGTCGTATTACTCCACGTTTTGATAGGTCATATAGTTTTTGATCAATCCCTGATCAATGACCATGATCATTTTTGGAGAAATTATGAGTTTATAATGGGTGTGTATTGCATGGAATGTTCGTGTCAGAGTGCGTGACATCATCGGTTAGAGTGGGAGAGAGTGAAGAAACATTCTGTATTTTTTCTGGATAAACTGTGACCACGGCCACAATTTACACTCTACAGACATAATTTTTTCAGAATTTGTAAGACAAACTTGTTATCTCTCATGTCATGTGCTCAAAATATCAGAGAGACTTACAGAATTGACAGAATCAGCCTCTGAGTGCAGCCACGTCTGGCTCTGCTCCTCATTGAGTCCAATACAAATATTTTCTGAGAGGAGCAGAACGGCCTGATGTTTTAAAACTGCCAGCGTCGCCAAAATATTTACTGTAGAAACACCAAATCGTACCGAAATTTTCAGTAAGTCCTTAGAGCAACGTTGATCTGTGTTTTGTTCTGATAGGAGTTACCGTTTTGTCATGCTAAGCCTAATTGTGAGACCGGTTTAGAGGCAGAAAATGGCTCTTTTTCTCCACGTTTCTGTCTGTCTCAGCCTGCGGGGGCCCCTATCGCCGTGGTAACCTCTTTGATCCTCAGGCCAGAGCTCGTTAACTTCATAAACAATCCACCTGGCGCTCGTTTAAATGTTTATAAACACAGACACAGCTAAATCAGACTGACACAGGATGCAGCTACTAACTAACTATGTGTCAAGTCAGTCACACACACACACACAGACTCTAGAGCCAGCTTCATGTGATTACAGTCACACACACACACACACACACACACACACACACACACCTTCATGTGATTAAAACACAGTTAACGTGCAACAGAATTTAAACTTAAACCATGATTTAATCTGGTTTTAAAGTTAAACCTTGTTGGTGACACACACACACACACACACACACACACACACACACACACACACACACACACACACACACACACACACACACACACACACACACACAACACACACACACACACACACACACACACACACACACACACACACACACACACACACACACACACACACACTTAACCTAATGTGGTTACAGCTCCTCCATATCAGTGCTTATAGAAAGATGATCATGTGTCTGTCTGATCAGCTCTGTCTTGACCTTAAGATCGTGGGTTTGATTCCCATGTTGACAGAGATGGCAAAATCGGCAGTAGCCCCGCGGCCCATTCAAAATTTCCCGAGAGGAAATTTTCTAGTTAGTGATGTGGTTTGTTGATTTCAGTCCCAAATTGAACATTTGGTTGTATGGGCACTTTCAGATAAATTAGACAGTAATGTTAATCCTATACAAATGATTGTGTGCATGTTAAAGTCAATTACTCATAAGGTCAGACCACTATACACCAAATGTAATGTAAAATGTTATCAGACGTTAATAAAATAGGCCTTTAGCAGTTAACTTCTCTGCTGTGCCACCCACATACACAGGCGTGAGTCAACATTACAGACAACAGTTAGTACGTTTACATGACACTTGAAAAAACCGAATTATTGCCTTAATCCGACTATAACTGGACAACTGAAGTGCATGTAAACACCTTAGTCCGACTGAAATCGGAGTTGGAGAACTCTGATTAAGACACACAGATAATGCGACTGGAATTCGATTTTCTCCGTCATGTATACACCTTAGTCGGAGTATAACTGGACAATTCATGTGCGCATGCTCCACAACAGTAGAGACGGCACAAAGTGGAGCAGAGAAGCCGCCCGAACCCGGCAAAGTAAAGAAAAAAACCCAACATCAGCGCTTTTTTTTTTTTTTTTTTTTAAGACATTAGTTTAGGAGGCAGCAGAGCTGCGGGAAACCCTGATTAAGCTTACTAAATTGTTTATATTCAGTTTTTTACGAGGTGACAGAAACGTCAACAGGACAGGGGGCGTATTAACCCACTGAAACAACGGGTGACGCCGCATGCGGGGGCGGACCCCGTCAGTTATTCGGTTTTCTCAGTTGCATTTATATTGAGACAAGGACAGAAGTCCGACTTGACGCCAAAATCGAATTTTGAGCATAGCTCGATTAAGCTCTGCATGTAAACGTACTGAGTGGCACTAAGTGCTTTTTCTGCTCCAACAGTGTAAGGACGCACAGACATGCGCAGCCAAAAAACATAACCATTTTATGGTATTTTCCCATCTAAGCCTTGTGTTGTAAATTATGTCCATTTCAGACCAATCAAAATTTGAGAAACAGTTTTAAACTGTAGCAATGCCAAAGACTGGAACTAGAACAAGTTTACATTCCAGTATCAAGCACAATAAGCATTATTTGACTTCAGCACAGCCATACTTGTCCTCATTGAAACATAAAGCAGAACTCCATTACAAGGATGAAAGCGAAGACACAAATATTTCACAAGCTGTATGGAAAATCAGAATGCAGTAGCATATTATAGTGAGTTCCTCCATACAGGGAGATGGTAGTTCGTGTCTTTGAGGATTTGTACAGGAGCAGCAGGGCAGGTGTCCCACTGGGTTACGAGAGCCAGAAGCTTTGCATCTGGATCATTTCCTCAGCCCAGAGGGCCTCCACACCGGGTTCTCCTCGTAAAGCTGCACATGTGCCAAAGAACCCCAAATCCCTCTGAATCCTTCATCTGCATGAACTGCGTGCGTGCCTGTATGCAGTGGCTGTAGTGATAGCAGGTAACAAGCTGTGACAAACTCACAACATCACAGAGGGAGAAGAAACTGTAAAAATGACTGCTTTTTGTCTCTCACACTGTCAAGTATACTCACACACTAATGGCCACACAGCCTGCAAATGTGTTTGTGCATGAGGTGCAAAAAAATGGTTTTATCACTCAGCAGAGCAGTGTGTGACTGATGGCCAGAGGATTACTGGAGCGGTGGAGGATGAAACCAGGATAAAGAGGAACTCTCAACTGAGTGAGTAAGATTTCTGTCCACTCCAAAATATCACTGAATGCACTCCTTTCCACACGGGTTCCCTCTAAGCTCGGTACTACCTGGACAAGGGGTCGAAAGATATACTTTGAGGAGATATCCTGCCTCTGAGTGAGTCCCAAGAGGAAGCCAAGAGGGACTGAAATGTGGAAAAAGGGGGTTGGACATTTTCCAGTCTCGTGAAAACGCAGCAGCGCTTTAAGAAACATTCCTGCGATCGACTGAGGGAGCCACAAGCGAGGAGACGTCAGGAGAAATCATGCTTGGCTCAACACTAAAAGCACTCAGAGAAATGAGATTTAATCTGCTGAGCTTAGAGAGTATTAGCCAGATGTAAACAGTCAGTACCAGCTGTGAGAAAGTTAACTTCCACAGCTCCCCTGCTTGGAAAAACAATGCATAAAACATCAAACATTACCAATGACAGAAATTCTGCAAACACAGATATTTAAAGCCCAAAATAAAACTTTCACAAGGCAGTTGTGGGAATCAGGCTGTTAAGGTTAACTGGCCACAATGAAACACTTTCTCTCAGAGAATACTCTGCCTTGAGGCCAAGCTGTGGGAAAGGGAGTTTATGCAATTACATCACATTGATTTATGGGAGACAGAGGAAAGATGGGGAGAGGATGGAAACTGAGCTGCTTGGAGGCGGTCCAAGATTAGGTCCCCAAAGAAACCACAAGTCAATAGGTTTATACCACAAAACATGATGGATCTGAGACAATTGTGTGGGGATGAATGTGGTCAGAGAAGTGCTGGCAACACAGTGAGGTCAAACCTATCTAGAGTCATTGGTTTTGATTTAAGACCCAAAACAGAGAACCATTAGAATAGCCATAATTGTAATGCAGAGGCTTCTCGATGAACCTGCTCATGAAGCACATGCAGCTAACAACTTCAGAATAGCAATGACACCAGTGCTGAGCGTACTTTCAATTTGTCCCAACTCCAGGGAACTGATGACAACTGTCTTGCTCGAGCAGATGCTGCTGATGCTGTCTTGAGTTTTAATTGGGTTATAATGATGACATTGTGAGTAACGCGCCCAAGCGTGCACTGCAACGTTTATGGGGAAGCATATCTCCATCAGCCCGCTGTGACAAGCCCTCCCACTCTGCCTGTGGCCCATGGTGTTTTCCCCTTTTCTTGCTTTTCCTTCCTGTTTAGGAGCCCGTCGGGTCCAACACACAGCACCCTGGTATGGTTGTGATTTGGTTTTGGGTTAGCATTATTTTTTTAATCACTTAATTAGACATTTAACACTTGAATGCATTCATGCACTTACCTCACCCCTGATATTATTGATATGCATTTTCCCACTTAAACCTGTGCTTTCAACTTTTGTTTTCAATAGAATAAATCATCTATAATAATTTGACAAAATACGTATGCTTTTCTTTAATTATTTGAGTGGTCTGCCTTTTGTTGTGGATTCTGAGTTGGTTCACAACACCACCACAAATCTTAACAGTTACAGTACAGATAAACACATGGGTTGTTTATTTGCACTCACCACTTCTGTAAGAGGACCACCAGCAAGACCACAGCAGGGATATTTACAATGAAGAGACACTGCACTTTAAGCTTATTTAAACATTTACATGTCACTTGAATTCTGAATACAAAAAACGAAATTCCACTTGTCTTGTAGAAGATGCACGTACAGCAGTCCTGTGAGCTGCAGCAGAGCGACTGTGTGACTGAAAAGCTAATCTTGTGTAGAGGTAAGAAAACGTTCAAAAAATTGCCATGGATGAATGTTGCAGATTGTTACAAAGGCTTGAATCTATTCAGCTCTATTGTCTCCATAAAATATATATATATTGACAATGAATCACAACCAACACATGAGCCTACACAAGAAAGGAAAACTGTAATTCATTAATTTTCACGCCATGAGACTTTTGTTGATACCAGCCACCAAACGGTGAAGCTCAGAACAAAGCAGAGGGAGATTACAGAAGATATTCATTAGCATGAGTGAGTGAGCGAGCGAGTGACTCACTTGACTTGTTGCTCTCAAAATGTATTATTTCCTCATTTTCAGCAGATCGTCAATCCTTTCTACAATGCCCCTACAATTTTGTACATTGTCCATATTCAGTCCAGCCATATAGGCTACTTAGATTCAGGCGAGTAATGTTTAACTTTTCAAAACCTCCAGCTGTCTGAAAATTCTCAAGCCTCTTGGAAACACAACAGACCCATGGTTCGGGCCAAAAGCAACAGAACAAATATACACACACAAAGCACTGGCCAAATATTTAAAGGGGGTGTTTTGAAAGCTCACGGTATAGACTACGTTATCAGTGGTGGGCGAGTGGGTGAAGTGTGGGGGGTTACTGGATGTGGCAAATACATAGAAAGCTTATCCAGAGGTGTTTTGAGTAAGAGAAGGATGGACATCTGTTCCCCATTAAATAAAAAAGCAGCTTGTCCAACTCCAAACTGCCTGCAGAGATAAGCAAAAGTGGTTTGGGTAATTGCTCACAACATTGGCTTTCCTCTCTTTCATTGTTTTTTCACTTTAATGTCAGAGAGATCAAATGAGATCATGTCCGGTTACTGACTGAGACTAAAATTTATTTGAGTATGAAATAAATTAATCTAGAAGCTGTTTTTATCTGTATTCATTTCTTGTTTTATTGTCTGTCCAGTTAAAGCAGAAGTAATCGATATTTTTGTGTTAATATAAGTCTTAAATAGTTATATCTTCCGACAGCAATCACTTACATAGAGTGTTTGGACCGAAACACGGGTCTGTCAGTCACTCTGCTCTGCTCTGAGCTGAGGAGAAAACTTTTCTCGTATCCTACAAGTTTTATCCAATGAGGAGAGAGAACGGCATGAAGGGCTGTGTGTGCAGCCAAGGGATGCGCGTGAATGTGGTGACGTATGGATCTTGTTGTTGTCTTTTTTTCCCCCTTTCTTTTTTGTGTGTGCTTTTGCTCTGTGGCTTCACAGATCAAGCCAAAAGAACCTCTACACATCCAGGGGCTTTCAGAGACACCCACAAAATTACTTTGGCTTCAGAACTGGTGCTGAGGCATTTCACATGGGGCTCCGACTCCTGCCAAGTGTTATCGGGAAAGATGATCTGGGCCCGTTTCTCCAGGGTGAAAACTCCTGGAGAAATGCCTGAGCTGCCTGTTTTGTCCTAAAACACTCCACAGTCTTGAGCGTCACACCCAGGTGGGCAATATTAGGTTGGACGACTTTGCTGCTGTCCAATTGTCCTAATGTGGGACAGGTGACAAATCAGTGGGAAGCCCTCCAAGATCATCACAAAAATGTAAAAAAAAAACCCTCTGAGCATCTGTGCTATGTTTTTCTAACACTTAAATCAATGAGCACTGCAGCCAGTTTATTTTCACATAGTGGAATGGCTGCCCAGCCTGTGCTATCTCTGACGAACACATGTGAAGGTGATCCCTGGATTCCACTGTCAGAGACGTTAGGACTGAAATACATTTCATGAAAATATCAAACCCCTTTAATATATTTCAAATGGTTAAACAGTGGCTAGCTCTCCTGTGCAGTGGATTCTGCTTTTGCCCTAAGCTTCAAAGAAAAGAAGATGCAGCGAGGTACGGATTAAGAATGAAATAAAAAAAAAAGGAATTATATTTCATGGTGTGCATGTGTTTACCATAATAACTTTTTGCATAGAAATTTTTACAGAGAGGAAAATAGCTCTTTAACTTAAAAAGATGTCTATTTTTATTCCTCTCCTCTTAGAAAACCACATCTCTTAAGAATCCCTGGTGGAGGTTGATCCACCGAGTTCATTAAATGGAGCACATTCCCCTCACAGTAATGGGAATGAGGTTTGCTTGTGGCCGTAACACATAGGCTGGCATTGACCGACTGTTTGCCCAAAGGACAGAGGCCGTGTTTTAGTGCAGTGACCCATGCATGCTATCTCGCGTAGCGCGCTTTTAAAGTGGTGGTGGGCTAAAAATTTCATAAAGTGGCATCAAAAAATCATGAGGCAGTGAGGCGCTCAGTCTTCGCTGTCTAATTGTTTTCCCCTTTGAGGTATAAAAATAACAGTCTACAACATGTACATCTGATCTGCTGTGAAAAGCCAATTATTCAGTCAGACATGTAGAGGCTGGTTGGACAAGTCACTGTGAGAAACATGCAGTCCGAAATCTACGCGCAAACTGCTCTGGATTGCTGAGAGAGGCTGGAGCGCTTGAATGACCACAATTGGTTTTATTGCTGTGTTGTAAGCTGCAGTTCAGCGCCTCTTTGTGTTGCACTTTTCAACCACATGTGGTATATTGGTGTCATCCTGGGCAATAAATAGGAAGGGCAGAGAAGAAACACCAGCAGAAAAAAAGCACACCTGTATCACACATTAGGGCTGCACGATTATGGCCAAAATGATAATCACGATTATTTTTGTCGATATTGAAATCACGATTATTAATCACGATTAGGGCTGCACGATTATGGCCAAAATGATAATCACGATTATTTTTGTCGATATTGAAATCACGATTATTAATCACGATTATACATTATGTTAGATAAAACATGTTTTTATTGCACTTTCTATTTGAAACAAACAATAGGCTATGTGAACAAGGCTTTCAGTTCAAAATGAAAATAAATAATAGCCTAAAATAAAATTTACCCAAGACAAAGGGCTAGCGAAAAATAAATGTCATTGCAGAGTGCAGAGGTGTCATTCTGTACAGTAGCGTACAGATACTTGTGTAAAAAACAAAAAATAAAAAATAAATCTGGTAGAAGTAGCTGCTGATTCAACTCCTTTACTCAAATAAAAGTAAGAAAGTACAGGCTCTGAAATGTAATTTCAAAGTAGGCTATAGGTAAAAATTAATTTTTGCCATCAATGATACACAGAGATGTGTGGGCAAGAGTCTGTCTAGCATGGACCAAAGCACAGCACGGGTGGTTCAGCAGCAATTTGGAACGAATTAAAAACATTTAATTAACAGACCAAGTGTTTTCACACAGGCAGCGTCCAGCAGGTCGGCCTAGCCCACCAAAACGGCCATAGATCGCCGTTACCGGCCGTTATGATCACGGTCGGAACGTTTTTATTTACACGACGTATGTAATTAACACCAAAACGGCCGCGTGGGGTGACGGGGTCTCGGTCCAGCTTTGAGACCACCCCGCAGCCCGACCTCGATCCGATCCAGAGCGAGACGGCCATAGTGCTACAGCCTTTAGAGGTGCTGACTGACCAGACACAGACTGACACACGTCATGTCTACATACTGTCACCGTCTGCTGCCAACATCGCCTCACTCTCACTTCAGAGTGAGATCCATACAGCCTATGAGTGAGACGTAACACAGGGCGCAGAAGGTGACACAGTACAGCAGCATTTGAAGGTGCCGACTGACCGGCCAGGACACACACTCTGGACTGTAAACAAGGGAGGATGCGCTCGCTTGTTAGTTAGGCAGCTTCATGGAGCCTTAACCTCTCGTTCGCCCCCTGGTGGTTGGCGGACTATTGGTTGAGAAAGCGCTTGATTTGATATGCAGCACAGCCCGTTTTTTTACATGTTAATAATCGTGACGATCATCTTAATTTAATCATGGCAGCCAAAATCGTGATCGTGATTAAAATTCGATTAATTGTGCAGCCCTAATCACGATTATACATTATGTTAGATAAAACATGTTTTTATTGCACTTTCTATTTGAAACAAACAATAGGCTATGTGAACAAGGCTTTCAGTTCAAAATGAAAATAAATAATAGCCTAAAATAAAATTTACCCAAGACAAAGGGCTAGCGAAAAATAAATGTCATTGCAGAGTGCAGAGGTGTCATTCTGTACAGTAGCGTACAGATACTTGTGTAAAAAACAAAAAATAAAAAATAAATCTGGTAGAAGTAGCTGCTGATTCAACTCCTTTACTCAAATAAAAGTAAGAAAGTACAGGCTCTGAAATGTAATTTCAAAGTAGGCTATAGGTAAAAATTAATTTTTGCCATCAATGATACACAGAGATGTGTGGGCAAGAGTCTGTCTAGCATGGACCAAAGCACAGCACGGGTGGTTCAGCAGCAATTTGGAACGAATTAAAAACATTTAATTAACAGACCAAGTGTTTTCACACAGGCAGCGTCCAGCAGGTCGGCCTAGCCCACCAAAACGGCCATAGATCGCCGTTACCGGCCGTTATGATCACGGTCGGAACGTTTTATTTACACGACGTATGTAATTAACACCAAAACGGCCGCGTGGGGTGACGGGGTCTCGGTCCAGCTTTGAGACCACCCCGCAGCCCGACCTCGATCCGATCCAGAGCGAGACGGCCATAGTGCTACAGCCTTTAGAGGTGCTGACTGACCAGACACAGACTGACACACGTCATGTCTACATACTGTCACCGTCTGCTGCCAACATCGTCTCACTCTCACTTCAGAGTGAGATCCATACAGCCTATGAGTGAGACGTAACACAGGGCGCAGAAGGTGACACAGTACAGCAGCATTTGAAGGTGCCGACTGACCGGCCGGGACACACACTCTGGACTGTAAACAAGGGAGGATGCGCTCGCTTGTTAGTTAGGCAGCTTCATGGAGCCTTAACCTCTCGTTCGCCCCCTGGTGGTTGGCGGACTATTGGTTGAGAAAGCGCTTGATTTGATATGCAGCACAGCCCGTTTTTTTACATGTTAATAATCGTGACGATCATCTTAATTTAATCATGGCAGCCAAAATCGTGATCGTGATTAAAATTCGATTAATTGTGCAGCCCTAATCACGATTATACATTATGTTAGATAAAACATGTTTTTATTGCACTTTCTATTTGAAACAAACAATAGGCTATGTGAACAAGGCTTTCAGTTCAAAATGAAAATAAATAATAGCCTAAAATAAAATTTACCCAAGACAAAGGGCTAGCGAAAAATA
>NW_028220067.1:0-11635 GCF_045865225.1 Trachurus japonicus | reverse complement strand
GAAGGGGCCTCCTGCAGACGGCACCATCATGGGAGATGAGGGTGGACCTGGGAAAGAAATTACATTTTCCCCAGGTTGTCCAAACCTCCCTGAGGCCCGACATCGTCATCTGGTCTGAGGAAGCCAAGAAGATCATCCTGATTGAACTGACGGTCCCTTGGGAGGACGGATGTGTTGAGGCCTCAGAGAGAAAAGCCACTAAGTACCAGGACCTGGTTCAACAATGCAGGGACAAAGGATGGCAGGCCTGGCTATTCCCAGTCGAGGTTGGGTGCAGGGGCTTCCCTGCACAGTCCGTGTGGAAGACACTCACGGCTCTGGGGATAGCAGGAAGGGAGAGGAAGACAGCCGCCCGTAGGTTGGGGGAGGCAGCTGAGAGAGCCTCTTGCTGGGTTTGGAGTAGGAGGGAGGAGTTAAGCTGGGGGCCAGGAGAAGATGGGCAGTGACTGGCCATCACTGCCGACCCGCCAACTGGAGGGCGTTGTGGTTGAGGGTTGAAACGCCCAATGACAGTTGGACGCCACCTGATGACATCTTCTCCTGGCTGAAAGCTGCAGTCATGTTTCAAGTGACTGAAGGAGGTGGCAGTTGGTTGTATTTAATAGTTATTCCCCTGGTTTACCAGTGACTTCCAGGAAAGGCTGGATGGCAACCAAGGAAGTTTGGTGACGCTGGAGAGACAGCTGACCTCCAGGAAAGACTGGCGCGGGTGAGTGAGGCTAGCAACCCCACTCACAGCACTCGCAAGAGGGCACCGACCATTGCTACGAAACAGAACAATGAGCAATACCCCCAGAGTCTCCCGAGAGGGGGGGAGGATGAGAGACTCAACGGGATGGACACAACGGTAACGGCTATGGCAAGGACACGGATTACGAGACGGCTCACCCAAACCACACTAACGGGGGAAGTGCTAGAGGTAAAGTGCCATTGCGGGAAGATCTGCAAAAATGCAAAGGGACTTAAGATACATCAATCCAGAACCACCTGTGGAAGAGGGGAGAAACAGATGCAGCGCATAGTGGAGACACTTAGTGAGACGCAGGAGGACTCCAGTCAGGAAGCACCCCACAGTACTGGAGACCTCTCAGCATCTGTTCCACCCCAAAGTCAAAGGAGGGACTCTCCTAACACTACCCCAGGGACCCAACCTATGAGAGAGAGGGTGAAATGGCCCCCAGCAAATGACAACACAGCATGGAACAACCTAGACCAGGACCTCGATAGAGTTCTAGAGACCACATTGGCAGGAACAGTGGAAAGGAAAATCGACAGTATGACAACATTCATCCTCACCATGGCCAGAGAGCGCTTTGGCATAGAGGAGAAGAGACACCGCAGCGGAACTCCCGGTATTCGACCTAACAGGAGAGCAAGAGAAATCATGCAGTTGAGAAGGGAAATCAAGACTCTCACCAAACGGTACAAGCAAGCTAGTTCAGAAGAAAAGGAGGGCATAAAAGAGCTGACCACGGAGCTGCGAGGACAGCTGCGCAGACTGAGAAAAGCTGAAAGGTCTCGGAGGCTGAGAAAGGAGAAGGAGGCCAAGCGAGCTCAGTTCATCAAGGACCCATACAGGTTCACCAAAACCCTGTTGGGCGAAGCAAGATCTGGGAGACTCACTAGCCCCAAAGCAGCTGTGGAAGAGCACCTCAAAGAGAGCCACAGTGATACGCTTAGGGACCAAGCCTTGGTTGTACACCCAAGGATTGGAGGAAGCGTAGCTCCTGAGGACGAGCTTGACATCAGAGAGCCAACGTGGAGAGAAGTCCAGGACATTGTACAGAAAGCCCGGTCATCATCTGCCCCAGGACCAAGTTCTATACCCTATAAGGTATATAAAAGATGTCCGATGCTTCTCCGCAGGTTATGGAAACTGTTGCGGAAGATATGGGCGAAAGGCATAATTCCATCATCCTGGAAGAGAGCAGAAGGGTGCTTTGTACCTAAGGAAGTGGACTCGTCGGAAATCAGCCAGTTCCGGACCATTTCTCTCCTGAGCGTTGAATGCAAGATATTTTTCTCTGTCCTGGCAAGGAGGCTGGCCGCTTACATGGTGAAGAACAAGTACGTCGATACATCAGTCCAGAAAGGCGGTATCCCAGGCTTCTCGGGGTGTCTGGAACACACAGGCATCCTCAGTCAGCTGATCCGGGAGGCCAAGGAGACGAAGGGCAACTTAACAGTTGTCTGGCTCGACCTGGCCAACGCATATGGATCAATCCCTCATGACCTTATCGACGTAGCTATGGAACACTACCATATCCCCCACCACATCAGGGGAATGATCACCAACTACTTCGGAGGATTCAAGCTACGGTTCCAAACCGCCCATTTCACAACCCAGTGGCAGGTTCTGGAAAAGGGGATCATCACGGGCTGTACAATCTCCCCCATCTTGTTCGTAATGGGAATGAACCTGCTCATAACAGCTGCAGGGAAGGAATCCAGAGGGCCAAAAATGGAGTCTGGCATCCGTCAACCTCCAATAAGAGGCTTTATGGATGACCTCACCATAACAACCTCAACCCATGTACAAGCAAGGTGGATTCTGAAAGCACTCGAGGATGTGGCAACATGGGCTCGAATGATGTTCAAACCGAAGAAATCAAGAAGTATGGTGATCAGGAATGGTAAAGTAACAGGCAAGTTTCAGCTACAAGTCCAAGGGGAGGCTATACCATCGATTGAGGAAAATCCAATCAAGTGTCTTGGCAAATGGTACGATTCATCCCTCAATGACAGAAGCAGTGTCTCCATGACAGAGAAGCAGGCTGAGGATTGGCTAAGGAAGATCGAGAGCTCAGGCCTACCAGGAAAGTTCAAGGCCTGGCTCTTCCAGCATGGACTACTACCAAGAGTTCTGTGGCTACTGACGATTTATGAAGTGGCGATGACAACAGTGGAAGGAATCGAGAGGAGAGTGAACAAACACCTCCGCAGATGGCTTGGTATTCCACCAAGCTTCATGTTAGTAGGGTTGTACATCAGGTCCGGTCAGTTACAACTACCCCTATCATCGGTGGTTGAAGAGTTCAAGATGGCAAAGTGCAGGGCTGTGATGATGTACAGAGACTCCACCGACGAGAAAGTCTGGGGAGCACGCGTCACCATAAGATCTGGACGAAAATGGGCAGCAGACACTTCAGTTGCACAGGCAGAAAGCCTGCTGAAGTTGAAGGACATCATCGGGAACCAGTGCTTGGGGTGGCAGGGACTTGGCTCCACCCACTTTTAACAGTGGGGGAAAGCAGATCCTAGGCAGAGGAGAGACATCCAAGCCGAGGTCCGGCAGCTCGAGGCGGAAGGAAGAAGGGCCAGGGCCGTAGAACTTGGATCACAAGGAGCCTGGACGAAGTGGGACCTGCCAAAGTGGAAGATCACCTGGCCTGAACTCTGGAGACTGGAGCCTTTCCACATCTCTTTCCTGCTCCGTTCAGTGTACGACACTCTTCCAAGACCAATAAACCTGCAGAGGTGTGGAATGAGGGAGGACCACCTGTGCAGGCTATGCGGAGAAAGAGGAACAATGGTGCACATCCTGGCTGGGTGCAAGACTGCTCTTAGCCAAGGGGGGTACCGCTGGCGCCACGACAAGTTCCTCAGAGCACTGGCTGACATCTTGGAGCAGGAGAGACGGAAAAAGCGTCAAATCCATGTGAGACCACCACCATCTATTCAGTTCATCAGGGCTGGGGAAAAACCATCATCCTCCAAGAAGACCAAGACGGGCCTCCTGCAGACAGCACCATCATGGGAGATGAGGGTGGACCTGGGAAAGAAACTACATTTTCTTCAGGTTGTCCAAACCTCCCTGAGGCCCGACATAGTCATCTGGTCTGAGGAAGCCAAGAAGATCATCCTGATTGAACTGACGGTCCCTTGGGAAGACGGATGTGTTGAGGCCTCAGAAAAAAAAGCCACAAAAGCACCAGGACCTGATCCAACAATGCAGGGACAAAGGGTGGCAGGCCTGGCTATTCCCAGTTGAGGTCGGGTGCAGGGGCTTCCCTGCACAGTCCATGTGGAAGACACTCAGATAGCAGGAAGGGAGAGGAAGACAGCCGTCCGTAGGTTGGGGGAGGCAGCTGAGAGAGCCTCTTGCTGGGTTTGGAGTAGGAGAGAGGAGTTAAGCTGGGGGCCAGGAGAAGATGGGCAGTGATTGGCCATCACTGCCGACCCGCCAACTGGAGGGCATTGTGGTTGAGGGTTGAAACGCCCAATGACAGTTGGACGCCACCTGATGACATCTTCTCCTGGCTGAAAGCTGCAGTCATGTTTCAAGTGACTGAAGGAGGTGGCAGTTGGTTGTATTTAATAGTAATATTTTTAAACAAAGGTGAGTCTGGTGCTCAGAGTTCATATCCGACACGTCACTTACAAAGTGAACGTTACAAAATAACGTTAGTGAAGTGGCTGCGTGGAGCGGAGCTGCTGTGAGATGAGACAGCGACGGTGACGGTGACAGTTGTGCCACCGTTTGATCCTCCGTCGCTCACGTAGTGAGGACGGGACAGCCTCACACATTTGTATACAATGTCTGTTTTTCCTCTCTTGATTTCTTATTGGCTCGGTTCAGTTTCTGCCGGTAGGAAAACGTGAAATCTGGTGTTTATCTCGCGCTTCCTCGCTTGCCCTCGTATCGATCCGCATAGAAATGAATGTTATTGTAGTGGCTATATGAAAACAAGAACTAGTGAGGGGGGAAAAAAACAGACGCACGGACACCTCAAAAATTAAACACTGTAACGCCTGTGACAGTGACCACAGCTGGCCACAGCTGACCACGGTAGTCCAGCTCAGCCCCACCCCACACAGCAGGAGACTCCGACGCGGATCCGCATTCAAGTCACCAAACCCGCGTGACTGTCACATTCGTTTGGCCGCCGCCTAGAGGATCAGCCCCGCCTCCAGGCAGAGCCGTTATTCTACCGTCAAACAGCGGATCCCGAACGGACCCGTGTCGGACGTGTGGACACGGACGCGCCTTTACTGTAACGGTCGAACACAGTAGTCCACACCGAGCCGAGACTAGAGGAGTCATCTTTCTTTGCTGGGACACGGTTGTGCTGAAGCCTCTAGTAAGTTTATTTATTTATTAATGTATTGCGACATTCACAGTAAACATTGGCCTTTGTGTTTTTAATCGTCATGTATATTAATGCTTGTAATGACGTTGTTTGATATTAGCACTGTTAGAACTTTTGTAGTTTTGTGCAACAGGCTAGGTTAGCTTCTAGCTGAGATGTGATGATGCACGTCTGTAGCTATTTTGTTTTAAAATGGGATAGCAATTTCGGGAGAATATGTTGTGGTTGTGTGACTAAAAAAACACACATTGTTATTTGGTAACGTTATGGTTATCTGTTTTAATGTATCGCAGCTGTTATGCTGTGTAACGTTAGCCTATGCTAGCGGTAACTTAGCTGCTATTTCTCCGACCTCGACCTCCCATTTCCTCGATTTAAGTAGGCTATGCCCGGTGTTCCGACTCCCAGTAATTACGAGTCGCCCTCTTCATACACATTACGGTGTTTTTTTTTTTAAATAATTATTTTCTTTTCTTTAAAGCAGAACTTTGCAAGTCGGCCGGAAATAGCTCGCTCCTTCGTTGGTTTCTCTTTTTTTCCCTCTCCGGAGCTCCCCCACAGTTCTGGGAGGCACATGTCACTGTCGTAAAACCTCGCCGCCGCCACCTCCTCCACCCCCCCTACACGTGCTTGTGTTTACTGCTGTTTGCTAAGCCCTGCTAACACCGAGCTAACGCTAACGCTAACGCTAACACCGAGCTAACGCTATGCTAACACGGAGCTAACGCTAACACGGAGCTAACGCTAATACAGCCACACACAGGCACAAAGACACAGACATACACACACAGGAATAAAGGTTCCAAAACGCGAAGGTGTGTGTGTGTGTGTGTCATGATTACATTATCTTATAAAAGACCCATGGTGTGTGTATCTGTGTTAGCATTAGCTCCCCGTTAGCCACAAGCTGAACTTCATCAGTAAACTTTTCATGTTACCATGGTTTCCTCCGACTTTCCGAACTCAAACCAATCACGATTCATGACATGCATGACGTCATATGCGTTCTTATCTCGTACTGCCGTAAGGCAGTTTCTCGCGATACTTCTATCCATTGACGAGATTTGTAACACCGAGACGGACGACTGATCTTGCAAGTGCGGTTTTCAGCCAGTGGGGGGGGTGAGCGCATTGGCCTAGACCCCATTCACTTCATAACAGGTCACTCAACCATCACAGTGACTCTGAGCTACAATAATTACAGCCCAAATCCTGCATAGTTCTGCTTTAAAACTAACTAGCCGTTAGCGGCTAGTTAGCCGGCTAGTTAGCCGCTAACGGCTAGTTAGCCGCTCGGCTTTTATTTAAAAAATAAAAAACACCGTAATGTTTATGAAGAGGGCAACCAACTCCAACGTTACGGAGTTTAGAATGACTTTTTTAAGCCTCTCTTTGCTCCTCATGTCGTAATTCTCCGTGACTTTTCGCTAGCCGAGCGGCTAACGGCGCTGTTGTACTGTATATCAGCACGGGTGTGATTCGGTCGTAGGCACGAGGCCGCACACCCGTGCTGATGTACAGTACAACAGCACTCCCTCTGCCTTTATTCATCCCACGACGGGGAAATTCACAAGTTACAGCAGCAGTACAAACACACTCACACATGCCATGCACACTGGCAATATTAATGTTTAAGCTTGTCAGTGCTTTATGATGATTAATATATGCTGAGAAACAAGATAAAATTGTAAATCAAGCAGGAAAGACCAATAATTTGTGTTTAATGAATCAAATATAATCAGATATTGTTTTGGTCATAAATAGGCTATGTTTAATTCGCTGGGGAGGAGGGGCGGGCACACAGCTTTTCTTTTTTTTTAAACTTTTTTTTTTAAATAGTGAGGGCTGTCATTTTTGCTAAGCTTAAGTCAACTAAAGTTAGCTATTTTGTGTCTTCTATGTCCTGCCTTGAGTTTATGTTGTCTACACACCCACATACTTGACTTTTTTTTCAACATTTTTTCTATTTTTACTGTGCAGATAATCCTCCAGCTATGCCAATATTTGACATGTCTCTGGGTGCTGCTGTGTAGTGGTGAGTATTAGCCTACTATTCAATTGCTTTTGTTGGTTTTAGGGATGCACATTTTGAATTTTTTTTCTGACTGATGATAACCAACGCTTGTTAACCGATATGATTACAATGCTCTCGGGGGCGATCACTTTTTCTCTTTTGCGCAGCTCTGTTGTAACAGGTGATGCAGATCGATGTCCCTGTAGGCTACATTTGTTGTCTGGCCTTCTTTTATGATATTATTCCTTTTTTAATATTGTGAGTAAAGATAATTACTGCAAGTCCTATTGCCTTTAAGATTCTAATGTTCATTTTTTTTGTTGAAACTATTTTGGAGAGATATGTCTAATAATCAGTCTTCATTACAACACAAAATAATATGGCACCACAAACTAAACCAATTTCCATTTGTCTTTCTTTCTCTAGTGAATGTGGCAGTGTAAAGGGTGTTCAGTTGCTGTGCAATATTTGACATGTCTCAGGGTGCTGTGTCAAAGGCTCTGCAGTAGTGGTGAGTACCGTATTGATCCGAATATAAGACGACCCTGAATATAAGACGACCCCCCTTTTTCAAGACCTGTCTTTGGAAAAATACCTTTTTCAGACAAAATCAAAGAAAAAATTAATCTTTTTAAAATCATGTTTTCAGTATCTGTGAAATAACGTTCTGGTAGATTGTAGCGCCCACTGATCTCTCTGAATGTGTGTAGGTGTGTGTCCATCTCTCTTGCGCTCTGTTTACACAAAAAGGCACACGCATCAATTGCGGTGTTTTATTTTGAAAATTGTTTTGATTTTAAAAGTTGAGCGGATTCTCTCGTGTTTCTTTGTTTGACCTGCCTGGCTTGACGCAATCGCTCGCAGCTCGCGCACAAAATAGACCAGACACCGAAACGATTGCTGCAGGACGTCTGGTGTGAACAACACAATCGTTTAACATGAGCCCCGAAAGGAAACTGGCTCAGCTTCTCGGCGCTTCGCAGGTATTCGGCGCCTCCGCGTCCGGTGTGTCCGGTGTGTCCCTGTCCCCGGCGACAACGCGGCCGTAGCCGCTGTGATATGACGCCCCCGCCCCCGGAGGAACTGTGAAGGAGTCAGCTGTGATTAAAATGACCTAAACCGAGTGGAGTTGAGCTGTGTGGCAGCGCTCTGCTGTGTGGCGAAGGGGCAACACACACACACACACACACACACACACACACACACACACACACACACACACACACACACACACAACACACACACACACACACACACACACACACACACACACACACACACACACACACACACACACACACACACACACACACACACACACACACACACACACACACGCGCGATCATCCTCTCAGACGCAGCTGCATCTCTGCAGGTGACTGGCGTGTGAGTGAGGAAGAAAAGCCCTGACTTGCTTGGACAGACGTTGTTTGATGTCACCCGCTGATTTGCATATATAAATATCTAGACCCCGAATATAAGACGACCCGTCTTTTTCAGACTTTTTTTGACGGAAAAAATATCGTCTTATATTCGGGTCAATACGGTATTACTAAATCAGTTGTTGTTTTCTGAGTTTATTGTTTTTTTTTCATTTATGTATATTATTTTTAAACAATTACTCAGTAATGAAAAAGAAATAGGGGGCATCATTGCACCAATGGATGAAGTAAATATATTCTCTGGGTTGGGGGTGTAACAACTGATTGTCTTCAAGACAAAAATGCCTTTTACCAGGACAAATGAGAATTTTCACAGACATGAACTCAAACAACACAACTTCTCCTCTGCTTTTCTGCCGTAGGATGATGACGTGGATCTGGGAAGAGAATGCGTCCTAAAGACCCTCTGCGTTTACCTGAATGAGGACCCGGAGAATCTATTGAGAGTATGTGGTAAGTATTACTTAGGTTTAGTATGTTGAGATGTTATCTTTCGTATTTTATATAAACTTTAAAACATCTACTCATTGTAATTACTTTACAGTCAGCTAAGTTGTAGGATAATATGGTAGTGCTCTTAATATCAAAGTGTGTGTTTATTTTTCATTAAAGGGATAGTTCGGGTCTTTTGATATCTATCTATACCCTTGTTTTAGCACAGAGCTAAAGGGAGAGCTTTATGAACCTGATGTGATGCTGAACCTCATCAGATGGAGTTCCATAGACTGTAGGAAAGAGGTTAGAGCAGAGAAGAGTGATCGTTGCAGCGCAGTCCATGGTGGAAGATCAGACCAACAAATATACAGACAGACAGCGTGCATCACCTCCAAGGATGGTGCTGCTGGAAAAAAAAAAGAACAGCACTCCTCTGCAGCCAGCTGACGTGTAGCTCACCTGCAGCTGTCAGAGGATCCTCGCTCTTTCTTTAGCCTGGCGTTTGGATGCACTTTGTTCAACATGTGAAGATCTAACCACCATCTGACCACCGGTCAGCTGAGCCAGCTAACAGAGTGGACGTGGCTGGTGTGTAGGCTCGCTATTTTATAACGGCAAGAAAAAATAATCGTCCTGATAGTGTGTGTACATTTGTCCGGCTGATCTTCCATCACGGACTGCGCTGCATTACTGATCATCACCCGGTCACCCTGTCTGTCACAGCTGCAGCTGTGGTCTAACTTCAGCTTGTTGCTTCCCTGTCCCTCCTCTCTGTGTCTGCCCGTTCTAACTCCATCTGACGAGGTTCAGCATCACATCAGGTTCATAAAGGTCTCCCCTTGGCTCTGTGCTAAAACAAGGGATGGCTTCATCACTTGTGTCATAATCAGATTACGTGAACTATCCGAGCAGTAAACTCAGTGAAACAGCTGATGGAAATGCGCACAGCCGTCTAGAGGCGGCAGCGCGCAGTGATACGGAGGGAGAGAAAATAGCAGCAAGCGATTGTGAGGTCAGACTTTTTTGTGGACAACGGTTTTGTGATGCAAATGTATCACTCTTTTGAACGCATATTGTTTTGAGAAGTAAAACGCTTTATTTTCGTGACCCCAGCCAACTAACCGGACTACATTCGTCAGCACCGCAAACTCTCAAAGTGTGAGAGAGAGAATTAAACAGCCTATTTATTATCAGTTACTATGACCAAAACAATATTTGATTCGTTAAACATAAATTGGTCTTCCCTGTAGGATTTGTTTTATTTACAATCTTATTTCTCAGCATATAGGCCTATTAATTATCATGACAACATAAAGCACTGACGAATAAGCCTAAACATTGATACAGGACTCTGTAACACAACTCATCACACATTCATGCTCTCCCTGTGTGATCATCTAGGAAGCAGACAGTCTGAGGTTGAAGTTTAGGTGACACTGTGACAGGTCTCTGTACGTCTTGACCACATGTCAGCTGTTCAGCTGTAGTAGAGGAGAACTCAGCTGTTTTTAGCTCCACCGCACGTAGCGTTTTTTTTTTTTTTTTTAGGAGCTCCGGTATATTGCGGCTTTATGCGGGAGGACACGCAATAAACTACAGCTGATCCAATGTATTTATCTGAGCTTGGTCACCGTGAGAGGCGCTTTGAGCTGCGTTCATATTAAGTTACACCTGACGCAGGACAGGGCATTTTGACAGGTCTGCGCTCACATCAGCTGTGTTTATTTACCCTCACCCTGTCACATAAGCGATCAGCTGTTTTTTTTGTTTTTTTTAACGTTTGATGTCTTTTTTTCTTTTTGCTCGAAATTAAACATGGTATGACCTTGACTCCCTATATATCTGTCTGTTTGATTACAGGTGCTGTAAGAAAAAATACAGTGACAGGTCAGCCACAGATGACGAGGTGACCAAACACGCCATCCACCTTGTGGCAGATTGTGCAGCGAGGAGACGTGTCCCGCCTCCATCCACGCGAGAACCCCAGTAGCATGTACTTTAAAAGAATAAACAATATTTGTATTGAACTTCTTGTCGTTCACCAGTTATTCATTTTCTGATATTTTAGCTTCACATTTCATTGAAGTTGTAGCCTCATTTTGTACAGTTAATTGATGTCTTGACTTCAACCTTTTCTGTATATTGACAATAGTGTTGAGTTAAAAATGCAAGGCAATGCAGATTTAAGCTTGGTGTAGAAGTCTAGGCTAGGCATAGTTATAGTTTTAGTTTAAGCTATTTTATGGAGATTTTGAAAATGATGAACGGGTCCAAAACGGACCCGGGCAGAGGGTTTTTTTGCGTCCGTTTCGGATCCGCGGCGGATTTGCGTGTCCCGAACGGACCCGGGCCAGAGGTAATTTATAAGTCCGTTGCGGGTCCCAAACGGATCCGGGCCAGAGGGTTATTATGAGTCTGTTGCGGATCCGCGGCGGATTTGCGGGCCCTGAACGGACCCGCCGCGGAGGTATGATTTAAATCGCGGATGCGGACCGGATGCAGCGCGGATCCAGGACGGGTCCGCGATCCGCCTTCGTTGCGGATCCGTCACAGAGAGCAAGTGGACTCCGATACGGGTCCGTTTCGCGGGTCCGTTCCGGAAGCCGCGCTACATCCGCGGCGGGTCCGCGGCGGACTCCTTTTGCTATGTGGGA
>NW_028220066.1:0-9617 GCF_045865225.1 Trachurus japonicus | reverse complement strand
TGTAATATTCTCAGAGAATATGATTTCCGACCGGTCCCTGAAGTATACATGAATGTGATTGGCACAGGTGGCGGGTGTGTGTTTACTTCCTGGTTCTACTGCAGACAGAGATGCAGACTGCTGTGTGTTCCCGAAGTGGTGAATAAAAGTACAGTTAGCAGCACGTCGTGTGTTGGCTCAACTTCTGTTACACAGTACAGAACAAGACATGGTGTCAGAGTAAAAGGAAAGAGAAACGTCGCAACGAGATGGACGTCGCCGGAGTTCCGTCACCTCGTATGGACTGGGATGCGAGCAACCTGCCCGAAGCATGGCGAAAATTCAAGCTCCACGTGGAATTGATGTTTTCTGGCCCGTTTAAGAAGAAGGGGGAAGACGAAAAGTGCAGCTACCTTCTCATTTGGGTCGGCGAAAGAGGCCGGGACATATACAACACATGGACGCTCACAGACGACGAACGAAAGGTACTGGACACGTACTATGGGCGCTATGAAGCATACGTCATGCCAAAGTCAAACATCTTATTTGCTCGTTATAAATTCCAAGAAAAAGTCCAAGGAGCTAACGAGCCATTTGAACAGTTTTTGACGGATTTGAGACTGCTTGTGAAGGACTGTAATTATGCAAACAACGAGGAAATGGTGAGAGACCGTGTCGTGTTTGGAATCCATTCACCTAAAGTAAGAGAAAAACTACTGCATGTCGGTTCCAACTTGACGTTGGATAGAGCTATAGACATCGTCAGGTCTCATGATATGGCCCAAGCACAGCTCAAGACTATAGCTAGCGGCAACAGCGGCCTGCAGGAGCAGTCTGTCCATGCTATCGGTCGCCATTATCCAAGGAAGACAGCTTGGAAAACGCGCCAGGACAGAGCAACAGGAAATATGGAGAGCACCTACAGACCTGAAGGGGACAGAGAGCGTCATAAAACCTGTGGCTACTGCGGAAACAAGCCTCATGGAGCAAAAGACAGCTGTCCAGCGAAAGGTAAACAGTGCAAAATATGCAGCAAATGGAATCATTTTGCAAAAGTATGCCGCTCAAAGCAAAGTAAAGGAGTGCACACTGTAAGTGAAATTGACTCACACAGCAAGACAGACAATGAAGATTTGTTTATTGATGCAGTAACACAAGACAGTAATAACAAAAGACAAACTGAACAGGCATATGCAGATGTGTTGGTTGGACCTAGTAAAACTACAGTCACCTTTAAGCTAGACACTGGAGCCTCAGCTAATGTCATTCCCACTAATGTTTTCCAAAGGCTTGGGATACAGGACACACTACAACCAACAACACGCCCTCTCTATGGCTATGGGGGTGAGAAGCTATCTGTCAGAGGAAAGTGCAACATCAAATGCCAGTACAAAGACATTCATCTGACATTAAAGGTCCACATCGTTGACACACTGGCTCCTCCAGTGCTAGGATTAAAAGCATGTTTGGACTTTGGACTCATTAAACTCATACTGTCCGTGCACAGCTCACCTGAGGCATCAGTTATGGATGAGTTTGCTGATGTATTCACAGGAATAGGACTGTTTCCTGGAGAGTGCACAATTCACATTAACCCCAATGCAGTACCTGTAGTCCACCCACCTAGGCGCGTCCCTTTGGCCCTCCGCGACCGCCTCAAGGAGGAACTACAAAACATGGAAAAACAAGACATTATTGTGAAAGTCACTGAACCAACTGAATGGGTTAATTCCATGGTCGCAGCAGAAAAACCACGCACAGGAAAACTGAGAGTATGTCTTGATCCAAGGGACCTGAATAAAGTCATAAAACGCCCGCACTACCCTTTACCTACCCTTGACGACACCACATCCAAATTGGCAGGAGCCTGTTTCTTCAGTGTAATGGATGCAAGGTCGGGCTACTGGGCCATTAAGCTCTCAGATGAGTCCTCACAGCTGACAACATTCAACACTGTTTTCGGACGATACAGATTCCTCCGCTTGCCTTTTGGATTGATCTCTGCTCAGGATGAGTTTTCAGCGTAAAGTTGATGAGACTTATGAGGGTTTGCAGGGTGTCACCGCAATAGTTGACGATATCCTCATCTATGGCAAGACTAAAGAAGAACATGATACCAACCTCCGTGCCATGTTGCAGCGCTCCAGGGAGCGAGGAGTCAAGCTCAACCCAGATAAGAGTACAATCTGTGCCACTGAGGTCAGCTACTTTGGACACAGAATCACCAAGGATGGAATCAAGCCGGATCCAGCTAAGATTGCAGCTGTAAAGGACATGGAGCCACCAAAAGACAAAGGTGAGCTGGAAACAATCCTTGGCATGATTAATTATTTGTCCAAATTTGCCCCTGGACTGTCTGATGTCAATGCACCCATGCGTCACCTGTTAAAAGATTCGAGTGAATTCAGATGGGATGCACAACAGGAGGAAGCATTCAAGAAAATTAAAGAGTTGCTCACTCAGGAACCAGGTCCAGTATTAAGATACTTTGACCCGAGCAAAGAACTCAGACTCCAAGTTGACGCATCAAAATATGGATTAGGTGCAGTACTGTTACAAGAAGGAAAGCCCATAGGCTATGCATCTAAATCACTGACTGATTGTGAAGTCAATTATGCACAAATTGAGAAGGAGCTATATGCTATTCTGTTTGGATGCAAGCGCTTCCACCAGTACATCTATGGTCGCCACATCATCGTGGAAAGTGACCATAAGCCACTTGAATCCATTTTGCGGAAAACCACTTGCAGCAGCGCCTCCAAGGTTACAAAGAATGATGCTTCAGCTACAGAGGTATAACTTTACCATCACTCACAGACCAGGCAAGGACATTCCTGTCGCAGACACTCTCTCCAGAAAGTCACTGCCTGACCAGGACACCAGCCTCAGTGAAGGTATGGACATGCAGGTGCACACTGTTTACAGCAACCTACCTGTCAGTGACACTAGACTTGAAGACATCAAGACAGAGACTGGAAAAGATGCTCAACTCATCGTGCTGAGAAAGACAATTAAGTCAGGATGGCCTGAGGAGAGGAAACTATGCCCTCAGAGCATAGCAGAATATTGGAACCACCGGGACGAGCTCTCGCAAATGAACAACATCCTGTTCAAGGGGGAAAAGATCATCATACCCACCTCACTGCGCACAGAGATGTTATCCCGTATCCATGCAGGTCACATGGGTATGGAGAAGTGCAAACAGCGTGCGCGTGACATCATCTTCTGGCCTGGGATGAACAAGCAGATTGAGGAGTTAGTTGGGAAATGCCACATCTGTAATGAACATAAACCATCAAACACTAAAGAGCCAATGATAAGTCACAAGATCCCAGACAGGCCGTGGCAAACAGTTGCTACTGACCTGTTCACCTGGAACAATGAGGACTATTTAGTCACAGTAGACTATTACAGCAGATACTTCGAGCTTGACAGATTACACAGCACCACAGCCGCTGCTGTGATACATAAACTGAAAGCTTCTTTTGCAAGACACGGGATACCAGAGACCGTTATATCAGACAATGGTCCACAGTACAGATGTAGAGAGTTTGAGGGTTTTGCAAACACATGGGGGTTCACACACATTACCTCCAGCCCGCACTATCCTCAAAGTAACGGCTTAGCCGAGAAGTCTGTTCACATTGCAAAGTCCCTTATGGAAAAGGCCAAAGCTGATCAGAAAGACCCCTACCTGAGTCTGCTTGAGTATCGCAATACCCCAGTGGACAACTTCAAATCACCAGTTCAGCTGCTTATGAGTCGTCGCACACGCTCAATCCTGCCTAACACCCATCAGCAGCTGCAACCCAAGATCATCAGACACAAAGATGTTCACATCAGGAGAACCCACAGACAACAACAGCAGAAAAAATACTACGACAGATCAGCTAAGCAGATGTCACCTCTGCATGAAGGACAATACATCCGCTTTCAGGAGAAAGGCTACTGGAAACCAGCAGTTGTCATTCGCTCAGCTGATACTGAAAGATCATACCACATACGCGCATCAGAAGGAGGACAAGAATACAGGCGAAACAGACGACACCTCCTGGACACAACAGAGACACTGAACACTCAGACTGAAGAAAACACAAAACATGACACACAACATACACTGCACACTGACACACATACCTCAAAGATGACAACAGAGGCAGCCCCACAGGCTGTGCGGTATCAGACAAGGTCTGGACGCGAGGTTAAACCCAGAGTTGTTATGGACTTATAGAAATATGCTCAATGATGTTCAGATACATATAATTCAATGACAGTGTTATTGTGTTCTACTTAAGATATGTTATCCAGTATGACATTTGAGCAAGCTAAGTGATAACTGAGATCTGTTTATTGAATCCTTACGTTATGAAAGTCATAAATGTGCTAACTTAATCTCAACATGTTTCAGCAAGGGTTTATTGCACAGAAAAGCTATTCTTGAATGTTGTGTTTCATATTTTCTTAAAAGAAGGGGGATGTAATATTCTCAGAGAATATGATTTCCGACCGGTCCCTGAAGTATACATGAATGTGATTGGCACAGGTGGCGGGTGTGTGTTTACTTCCTGGTTCTACTGCAGACAGAGATGCAGACTGCTGTGTGTTCCCGAAGTGGTGAATAAAAGTACAGTTAGCAGCACGTCGTGTGTTGGCTCAACTTCTGTTACACAGTACAGAACAAGACACATGCGTTTAGTGCAGTAGCGGGGTACACGCAGAGGAGGGAGGGAAGGACAGATATGGCAGCTTGATTGACACAAAGTCCCACAGGTGACTGACTTTTTTCATTTTTGTGAAAAAACATTTAATTTGTTTTTAGTTGCAATCAGAGTGTGAAGATGATCTCCAACCCTACCATTAATTGTGGGCAGTGTGGGCAGGGTGAAACCCACAATAATCCCACGTGGGCCCCACACAGATAGCCTGATGCATCAGCCGCTTATTTCATTACATTTCAAAAAGCGTCTGAACACGAGCCATAGGGATTCGTTGAGAAGGGTCTGGCTGCGGACAGGGGCGTTCCCGTCATGACACGGGAACGCCTATGGGCGTTCCTGGCTGGTAGCCTTTCATGTGACGTACTTCCGGTTGAAGTAGCATTCTAGCGAGCGGCTAGCTGCTGCTAAACTCTGTAAATATATAACTTTAGCAACATTTGAAACATTTTCAGGCGAGAAAGTGGTCGTTTAGATCCCCACTGTGTTGAAAATCTGACAAAATACCAGCTGTTTACAAATTTGTTCCGACGAAGTCGGCGTTCTCTGGCGCTAGTAAAACTAGCCGTAGTGAGCAACGCACTTCCGGTTATTTTCACAAAATAAAATACCCGTTGCCTTTTATCGCTTAGGTGCTTTTACTTTGTAAACAGGAAATGAACCTACCCTCGCTGTAGCTAGCTTGGAGCTGCCGTTTTGACTGCTCTCTCGTCCCGTTAACGGCATTTAATCGTTCAATATGCCACCGGAGAGTCTTGCCAGCTCTGAGACAGGCCTGGCTCGTTTTAAAGTATTTATTCATTTATGTAAATGTCGTGTTTTCTGTGCGTAGACTGACCCCAAGGCAGCACTGCTACTGTCCAACCATGGTTTTTTATTCAAACAAACTTCTGCTACTGCCACAGTTGTTAGATTTCATCAAAGAGACCAACATTTATTCCCTAAAAGAAGTTTAAGCAGCCGGTGGTAAACCTCTAAAAGCCATCGGGTAAGTTAATTAGCAGTCGTTTTCTCCCCGGGGTGACGATTGCAGGCTGGCCGGCGGAGCACGTCAGGAGCCGGGCTGCTGCCTCTGTGATGCCGCGGTCACTGCTCGGACCTGGAGCTTCGCTTCGAGGTTAACTTCTAAACAGCCGTCGTTTGGATAAAATAAATATTGGATAAATATGAGCTGTGACCGGACATCACAGAGGCAGCAACCCCGTCTCCTGACGTGCTCGACCGGCCAGACTACTCCGTCACCTCGCGGGGGAAAACGACTGTTAATGAACTTATCCGTAGGTTTTTAGAGGTAAACCACCGGCTGGTTTAACTCTTTTTAGGAGATAAATGCTGGTTTCATTGATGAAATCTTATTGTGGCAGTTGCATTAGTTTATTTGAATGAAAAGTGAAGCTTCATGTGTGCAGCGTTATGGACACAGCAGCCCTGTCTGGAGGCTCTGCAGCCTAACGTGTACAGAAATCCGAATGTGAGCTGGAAAGACTGAAATGCCAACCTGGGAGGAAAGGAAGGTAAATGGAGGTAAGATAGTTGAACAGATGGGTCAAAAGGAAGGATGAAGGAAAGGAAAGAAAAACATGGAGGAGGATCAAAAGAGGACAGAACGAGTAGCCTAGTCAAGACGAAGGGAACAGATTCGGTCAATTTAATCCATTAGGTTAAATCAAGTTAAAAAAAAATCTCGATCGTAATCAAACTGACTATGTAAATCAAACGAAAGATTAAATTAAAATTAACGTTCTTTATCATGCTTAGCTTACTAATGGTAGCTCTACGCTACCTGTCGTATAAACTGACTAGCGGATGTGGCTATGTTAACCCAGCTATTAACCCCCGGATGTTGACAAGCGCGGGTAGACGAAGAAGAAGGGGAGAGGGGGGGGGGCGTTCCTGGCTGCGAAGGGGGCGTTCCTGGCCTCGACAACGGGGCGACAGTAACGCCCATTTGTGTCCGCAGCCGGACGATATTGGATTCGTTTGCTTCCGGGAGGCGGTTGCTTACATTTGCTTCAACTAATCGCTGCTGCTTGGTGGTCACGTGTGCTATACACCGGTTAAGCTCATAGGTTAATCTTGAGCGCTTGAGTTCAACGTCATCGCCTTCACTTACCCGTCTGTTCGCTGATTGGTCCGTCCGCCAGAACCGAAACGCATTGCTAGTGTCCTGACTACATTGTTGAGGCAAATGAAATTTGCCGGAACCAGTAGGCGGCGCCAGAGCGATAGATATAACAGAGTGGCGACACTCCCATAGGACTCCGTTGTAAAAAATGGCGGGCCGACTTCCGGGTTATGGAGCCCTCAATAGTTCCAAACATTCCTCCCGCGGCGCTGGACCACGTCTGTTTCTATGGCTGCACAGCAAGAAACTACTGAGCTACGTTGACGAAATACCGACCAATTTTAAGTTATAAAGTGGTAATAATCTAGTAACCATGTTGACTTAACAAAATAAAAATTATTAGACTGATCGGTTCATTGAAAAACATTTATTTATTTATGTAACTGTGGTGATTTCAGTCCGTAGCCCAGAAGCAGCCCTGCTCACTTTTCATTCAAACAAACTAATGCCACTGCCACAGTTGTTAAATTTCATCAATGAGACCAACATTAATCTCTTCAAAATAATTTAACAAGCCAGCGGTAAACCTCTAAAAGCATGCGGATACGTTACTTGGCTCGTTTTCTCCGACGGGAGGACGGACGGTCGGCCCCGGCAGATCAGCTCAGTAGAGCGGCTGCTGCTGCTGTGACAGCCGCTGCCCTGGTCCCCGGTCGGGGCTCACACAGACTCTGCACTTCTCCCAGAACAAACATCGGTGCAAGTTCCTAACAAACGTTATGAACTGACCACAGACTCCGGATTAAACGGTGACTTTCTTGCATGAAAAAAATATTAAAACTGTGACGTGTTGACAGCGCTAAAGCCAGGTTTTGGCAGCTTTACTGCTGTGGCTCGGTTGCCGCAAAATGGCGATATCGATGCTAATTTCTGTTAGCCCGTCTATGAGGTTTTGCATTATACGTTAGCATTAAGCTAGCGGGCTTTATATTTAGGTGATACTGGCTGTGTGTGTTTTGAACGTTGTTTCAAACTGTGTGGGTTTGATTGAACATCTTTTATGCTTAAATATATATATTCCCGCTTAATATATTGCTTTACTCCTCTTCTTATGCCATTTTTACTGTAGGGCAGGCTAATCTTCACTTTAGAGTGACAAATAAAACCTTGAAGCAAGAAGATTTTGCCTTTTGTTTGAAAACTGACATTGATGTACATACAGTAATTCAGTAACAGTTGTAAATATACCTTTGTACGGTTTATTTTTTAATATTTACCGTCCAAAAGCAAGCTCAGTGCTGTCTGTCCCATAGCAGAACATGACAGCGGCAGCCTCGTTTGGAACTATTGGGAGCTACATGAACCACGTGACCGCGCTGGCGGCGACATCAAAGGCTGTCGCCACTCTGTTATATCTATCGCTCTGGGCGGCGCTAGCCTGGCTACCACACAGATGCCCACACAAGGCTGGCATGCCCTTTGGGACTGTTGGAAAGCCCACTTTGTACCTCCCGATGGGTCCCAGTGGGGGGCCATAGGACTTGGTTTGGGAGCCCAGACCCAGCCCCACACTGTGGGCTGTGCTGACTGCTGGGATGTAGCCTGCCATACGCTCAATAGTATAATAACAGTCAAATACCATTGTCACATGTTAGCTTGTCTCTTAAACTGACTTCTGTTCTGTCTCCATACTGCTACACTAATTAGGGCCACGGGCCATCGCACCGGGCACTGGTCCCAACAGCTATGAAATTCATAGGTTGCAGTGACGTCACGTCGAAGGGACCGCCGCCATATTTGTGTCCGATTTGACAGGTCTCCTCATATGACAGCATGCAAACCGCAGGATGGAAATGACAGTTTCTTGACAAAATGACAGGGTTTCATACATCCTGTCTGGGTTTATATCTCTATAACAACAGACAAACTCTATATTATCCCACTTATTACACAGTTTATGAATTAATTAATTAATTTGAGACGTTATGTTGATCAAAGTCCGAAGTCCGGCCACTTCTCCGCTGTTGCTCCTCACCCTCCTCTCGGTCGACTCGTGTGTAGTTGTTTTCAACGAGCTTTTGATAATCAATCAGTAGATTGATGAATTATCATGTAAATGTTACGATGTGCGCATTTATGTCGTCCTGTCTGTCATAAGAGATGACGGTTACGGGACACGTTTGTGTCACGGACTCGCGGTGGCACAGACACAGCTGGTCACAGCTGTGACACTGCGCTGGCCCGTCCGCTCTGTCCGCTCTGATCGCAGGTTTGATTCCAGCAGCGGTGAGGGAGGCAGAGAGCCTCCACTCTCCCTCTAACAAGCTACAAGTCATTTTTCTAACATCACAATTAGTCTGAAGCTGGTAAAAATGAAACACAAGGTAAAAATCCTTATAGTTCTTCTGCCCTGCTGCGCTGATCAGAGCGGCGTCCCTAGCAACGGCCCGTTTTACTTAGCAACGGTCTGTTATACAGAAATAAAAGACCCTAAATGCAGAATCAGTGATAATTAATAAGAAAGTAATCAAAATGCAGAATTCAATATATCCATGTTATTAAAAGAAAAAGTGAATCCCCTCTTTTTGTGAGACTTGTCACAGCCCATGCTGCCACTGACAGACTGCCTGCTGTCAACCATTTATTCCGGCTATATTTTACGTCTTTTGGGATGGAATAAAACTGCAGTCCGGGGTTTTTTTTGGTGACTGCTATCACAGCCAACAGCACAATATAATCCTGGCATCTTTCAAATAACGTCAATTTTCGGTCTCTTGCTGATTTCCTCCTACTACTCCACTTGTTCTGGTAACGTGACGCTGTGATCTGTGCCCAGATCACCCTGATTCGGACACAAA
>NW_028220065.1:0-36825 GCF_045865225.1 Trachurus japonicus | reverse complement strand
CCAACGCACGACTCCTCACTGCGAGCCGCCATTGTTGTTTCACTCAAACAGTCGCTTCAGCGCTACGTCACACCTCAGAAAGTCCCGCCCGGCGATCCTGATTGGTTCATTATTTTTTGCTCCGGGGAAGAAGTTTGCATTGGCCTCGAGTCCAGACCCTTGTGTGAAGCTGAGCGTAGCGCCTCTGGTGGAGCTTTGCGGAACTACAAGGGTCTGGCGAGAGCCAGGCTACATACACTCCGCCAAGAGCTCAGAAATAAACTTGACCGGGTCTTTACCATTCTCGCTGCCCTCCGGGATGTTCACTATTCTCAAGTTGGATCTGCGTGATCTGTTTTCCATGTCGTCTACGCGATCCCACAATGTTTGATTCTGGGTTTGGAGAGATTGAATTGTGGCTTCGGCTGTAGTCAGACGTTCAAAGTTCTCTCCGGCGATAGTTTCCGTGGCAGTAAGGCGGGTCTGGAACGAACCGACCGTGTCCCGGAGAGCATCCATGGCTGACCGAAGTGGTTTCAGAGACGCTTGAATTAGCCCAGAGACATCATCCTTCAAACCGGCTCTCTGCTTCGCAAGCTCGGTTACCAGCTGTGACATGGAGATTGTGTCGCTAGCATCTCCCCGGGCAGGCAGGCCAACGTTAGCATTGGCGTTAGCAACTTTGCTATTGACGTTAGCAGGGGCTACGTTAGCTGCCATGGCCGAGAGTTTGCTAGCTATGCTAGTGGTGGCTCGAGTTGCAACTGGAGTTGTTTGTCCGCCACTCTTCTTATGTTTAGAGTTGCTCATTTTGGTGTCCAAGGTGTCGAAGTGACTTTGTAACGCACTGAGACAGTTTGAGAGAAGAAAGTCCGATGTTTAAGTTGAAAATTAAGCAAGTGTGATCGGGAGACCTGAAACCGACGTCTGCTCTCTTACATCGTCAACCGGAAGTCAGACAGTGTATTATTGTTGTTTTCATGTTGTTTAAAATCCAAGCAGTTAAGAAGGTTTAAAAAATCATTTGAGATGGAGTCCGACTTATTATTAATGTGTAGGTTAACACCAGTTAAAATGATTCTGCTGTATGTAGGGTGTACAAGTGAAAGAAGGTCAGAGAATTCGCTGATAAAACCAGTGGAATGCTTGGATGGCCTATAGATTGTGAGGCATAAAATAGGAGGGCTGCTAAAAACACAGGCGTGGTACTCAAAGGTACTGTAGTGTTGTAGTGAGAGTTCCTTGGGTGTTAATGATTTTGAAATAATTGATGCAGTACCACCGCCTTTTTTGCCCATCCTAGTAGAAAATAAAAAGTTAAAATCAGGAGGACAGGTATTGCACTCTCAAGCAGACATGACTCTGTCTCACGTTTGGCAACTTTATTTGTCCCGGTTCTACATTCGTTTTTTTACGAGGCATACACAGCCGCAGGGAGGCATCATGTAAAATAAAAAAACAACAACTCTGCTATGCGCCCGCTGATGACATCACATCACCTCTGACCTCAGTCCGAAAAATATAAAATATAAACAAAATAAGAATACAGTTTAAATAGCTTCTGTTTACTTTTTCAGTTCTTTAGCTCACTGGCATCTAAGTTATAAAAATGTAAATTAAATAATAAATGTTATATCTAGGTCTCAACAGAGGCCTCAGTGAGAGTAACCGGTGCATCAGTGCCCAGCCAAGTTTCTGTTAAAAATAGACAGTCAATCTTATTATCTACTATCAGGTCGTTAATAATAAAAGTCTTGTTTAAAAGAGAACGCACATTCAGAAGTGCCATATTAAAGCAGAAGTAAGCGGAATATTATAAAATTATATATATATATAATATAATATATTTGTGTTAATATAAGTCTTAAATAGTTCTATCTTCCGACAGCAATCACTTACATATTGTGTTTGGTCTGAAACACGGGTCTGTCAGTCACTCTGTTTTGCTGTATGCCGAGGAGAAAACTTTTTGTATACTTCCTTGTATCCTACAAGCTTTATCCAGGTTACACCCCGCCTTTCCGAAGCCCCGCCTTCCCGACAATAGACTTCCATTCATCGTAATAGCGGGGTTTTCTATTTTTTCTAAAGACCCCGCTATTACTTCATATAACGCTCATTATGCTTCAGCTGATCCAATGGCTGGTTATGTTGAAATGAAATTACTTTATCTTGCTAAATATCCGAAATTGTATGAAAATTGCTCCAATGCGTTATACCGATCTTCGTGCATAATCACACAGCCTGATCTGAGCAAATTTGTCTCTTTTCTCCCTCGGTCTGTTGTCAGCAGGAGCGGGGGCTGCAGGCTCACGCCTGGGTGAAGTGGGTTCAAGCCAGAGTTCAGCCACGCTTGAGCCGAGCAGAGAGAAAAAAAATGTTTTTGCTCTGTGGGAGATGTCCCACAACAGAGTGGATGAGAAAGCAAGTGGGACAGATCTGCCCAGCAAACACCAGAGTGCAGAGTGCAGTCTACTTTATCTGTCACCTCAGCACCCTGGACAGCTGCCTGCGTAACTGGATGTGGGAATTTGATGCATTTGAAGCCGCGACATTTGGTCAGAAACGTCACATTGTTTCAAGTCGTAAACAGTTCTGTAAGTGGAAGAAATAAGAATCAATTAGGATATTAGTCTTTCATAGGTGTTGTGTTACAGTCGAGATTGTGTGTGTGTGTGTGTGTGTGTGTGTGTGTGTGTGTGTGTGTGTGTGTGTGTGTGTGTGTGTGTTCACTTAGATCAAAATTGGGGACATTTTTCAGAATACACACCAGTTGATTGTGGACACCTTTGCAATTGGGGACGAAATTCACCGTCCCCATTTGGTTTTCATTATAATTGCATTCTACAAGCTCTAACATGCATTTCTGTCCAAAAATGGCCGCTGTCCCCAAAAATGACTTTTTTCAAATATTGTGTGTGAGTGTGTGAGCCCACCTCACCCCCCCACTCAATTTGTGTATAATTCTGGACACTGCCCCTAGTGGAAGTGTATGGAACTACACCATGCACATGTCCCCGATTTCACTGTAAATTTTCTTATAAAAGTGTGTCGCCTCTCCTTGTGGAATATAGCTATTAGAATAGAATTTGAATAGAAAGAAAGCTTTATTGTTTAGCATTTGAGGCTAGCTGCAAGACTAGCTGGTATCTAGCAGACACAAAGCTAGCAGAGTGAGAAACTGGCTGAGGGCTAGCTGACCCAAAGCTAGTCCATGGTACGTATATGGAAAGTGAATTGCACGTGCACTTTAAAATGTGGGATGTTAAGTGTTACCCTTTTAAATGTGTTTTAAAACAGTTGTGATAAATAATATTTCAAGTTGATATATCTATGGGCTGAAATATGTGCCACTAGAAACTGAATTTGAATTATCAATATTTGAATTTGAATTGCTAAACTTGAATAATTGCATTAAAAAACTGAATTTGAATCACATAATTTAAATTTTTATTGAATCTGAATATTATAATTTGAAATTGAATTGATTAGTTTTGAAAATTCAACTCTATATATGTTTTCACATTCAGTTCTCAGAATTAAAATTCAGTTCTCAAAATTAAATTTCAATTTAGTGTGACTGATATCTGTCTGGTAGTTGAGGAAGAACAATCGAGCGCAGATAACTAGGACTCCTCTTCGGCCAATCAGCACCTATGTAATTTACCTTGACTGACTGGTTGCTGGATGGCTGACAGGCACCCGCCACAAAACAGAGGAAGAAGTGGAGACTGGGTGACCATTAGGCTGTTAATTAAGTGTATGGCTCTCGTGTGCATCTCATGTGGATTTCCAAGACTGCAGGATTGTGGAGTATATCTTCAACCTGAGCCTGAAGCTGGGAAAAGTGCCAGTGCTGTGGAAAACCTCCTGCGTGGTACCAGTACCAAAGACCCCTCACCCTAAAGACCTCAACAGCTACAGACCAGTTGCTCTCACTTCACACCTGATGGAGACTCTGGAGCTGCTGGTCCTCATCCAGCTCTGCCCTCTGGTGGGTCTTTTTATGGACCCACTCCAGTTTGCATATCAACCTGGCATCGGAGTGGACGACGCCATCATCTTCCTCCTGGACAGATCACTGTTTCACCTGGAGAAGCCTGGAAGCACTGTGAGGATCATGTTCTTTGATTTCTCCAGTGCCTTTAACACCATTCGGCCTGCACTCCTGGGGGACAAGCTGGAGCTGGCAGGGGTGAACCAACACCTCACATCCTGGATCCTCACCAACCGGCCACAGTATGTGAGGACCCGGGACTTCACTTCGAACACAATAATCTGCAGTACAGGGGCCCCACAGGGAACAGTCCTGGCCCCTTTCCTGTTCAGCCTGAACACTGCTGACTTCTACCACCAATCACCTCACTGCCATCTACAGAAGTTCTCTGACGACTCTGCTATCGTCGGCCTCATCAGGGACGGGGACGACAGAGCCTACAGAGAACTTATTAAGGACTTTGTGGACTGGTGCCAGCGGAACAACCTCCACCTCAACGCCGGGAAGACCAAAGAGCTGGTGGTGGATTTCCGTAGGCACAAACAATCCTGCACACAGGTGAACATCCAGGGAACAGACATTGAGATGGTGACATCTTTCAAGTACCTGGGAGTTCACCTGAACAATAAACTGGACTGGACTGATCACACTGCAGCTACATATAAGAAAGGTCAGAGCAGACTGTATCTGCTGAGGAAGCTCAGGTCCTTTGGAGTGCAGGGAGCACTCCTGACCTCTTTCTATGACTCTGTGGTGGCATCAGCCATTTTGTATGGAGTAGTCTGCTGGAGCAGCAGCATCTCAGCAGCAGACAGGAGGAGACTTGATAAACTCATCAAGAAGGCCAGCTCCATCCTGGGATGCTCTCTTGACCCAGTGCAGGTGGTGGGAGAGAGCAGGATGATGGATAAGCTGTCATCGCTGCTGGTGCAGGAGTCCTGCCCCCTGCAGGTCACCTGGTGCAGGAGTCCCGCCCCCTGCAGGTCACCTGGTGCAGGAGTCCTGCCCCCTGCAGGTCACCTGGTGCAATAGTCCCGCCCCCTGCAGGTCACCTGGTGCAGGAGTCCTGCCCCCTGCAGGTCACCTGGTGCAATAGTCCCGCCCCCTGCAGGTCACCTGGTGCAGGAGTCCCACCCCCTGCAGGTCACTCTCTCAGCACTGGGCAGCTCCTTCAGCAACAGACTGATACACTCTACAGCTGTGTCCCAATTCAGGGGCTGCAGCCTTCGGAGGACCCAGCCTACGCGGTCTCCGGAGGCAACGGCTTCGGAGACTCCTCCGGGGGCCGCATCAACGGTCGGTAAATGGGACGGTCTAGCCTTCAGAGCATTTCCTGATCCGAACGTAAACAACGGCGTAACGTAAACAACGGCCGGACGTTAAACATTTAAAAGTGGCGCTTGCAACAGCTCTACCGCTCCTCCGCCCCTCACTTTTTTTTTTTTTTTTTAAAGAAGTAGAATCAATACAAGGGCAGTTATCATTAATATACTAATAAACAAACCATTGAACAGCAGCCAGGGGGGTAGGCTATTGAATAGAGAATAAAGAGAGCACAAGTAATGTGTTTTCATAGCTTTCTTATTAAAAGTTGTCACACACAAGATGCTTTGCCTCGCTCCTCACCTGTGCAGCCAGAGCAGAGCAGAGCTCAGCAGCGGGCAGCCACACCTCCGAGCCGGCCGCAGAGCCGGGTTACCATGGCTACAGCACAGAGCTGCTCCGTTCGATAGCTAACGGCTAGGTTGCTAATAACAACAACGGTGCAGCAAAGCATCTTGGGCAGGGTTCTAAATTAACACCCGCCAACCCGCCAAATGCGGGTAAAAAATCATTTTGGCGGGTGTTAACAAATACTTACTAGCCAGTTTGGCCGGTGATGCACAAGGCAATCATCACGGCCAGAGCCGCTCTACTGTTCTCAGTCATTTGTCCCCCTGGCAGTTTACTACATTTCCCATGAACACTACATGCTACGTGATGACGTATCAGACGCCCATTGGCTGCGCGCAGGCCGGTGTTTCACGCTACAGCAGAGAGGAGACTCCAACACGTCGCTCGCGACTCACACCGGCCCGTAGTTGAAGCGTGTGTGCGTGCATGGGACCGTTCAGATGCAACGTGTAGACGCGCCACATGCCCGCTCACAACTAGGTGAAGCCGTAGCGGCGGCAGACGATGCGTCGCGGTTTGTTTGTTTTTTCATCCGCGGTGCTCAACTTTTTGGGAGGCAGCAAGCAAACTGCATGTCATGTGAATCGATCAGCTGCTGCACGGACCTGCTTGTCCTGCAGTAACATGCTACCTGGCTCTCAGTGCTTGTCGGTGTTGTGTCAAATCCTGGTTCCCTGTCCAGCTGGTTCTCCCCTGTTTCCCACAGAGTTCTGCCCCCACATGTAGAATGTGTTTTATAGAAGAGAAACACTGAAATATCCCCCATGTCCACCTCTCAGTCTTAGCCCAGTCCTTCATTGACAATAGTTACTGGACTAGTTTTTTTTTTTTTTGTCTAGCTAACAGAATACAGTTGTGTGTAAAACTGAATAAATAAATAAATGATAAAATAAAATAATAAAAACAGGATTTTAGGGTAAGAGTAGCTTATAAGGTTTGACATCACACATTACCTGTAGGCTACTTAATCATTTGCAAATATGTACGAAGACATTTAGGCTACAATGTGATGAAATTAATGAGAAATACAATTCTTTTGTGAACATTTGCCAAGTGGTTTGGAGGTTTGTCCATGTTGTTTTGAGAATGTGATTTCTGTTTTGAAAAATGAGCCAAACCAATGGAGAAAAACTGTAATAGAGGAGGCGCAATTTCAGTTGTCAGTATGATAGCTAGGCTAAAAACATGCTGTTTTCATGGGAAACACAGTATGAACGTAAAGAATCTCTCTTATTTTCACCGGAAAAAATTTGGCTAGTGGAAATCCTGATTGGCTGGTAACTTTAGAAAGTTACCAGCCAAATTGGCTGGTGATCTAAAAAGTTAATTTAGAACCCTGATCTTGGGATACGGGAGGCCGCGAAGGATAGTAGCGGTGCATCCTCCGAATGCAGGGGAAAGGAGGACGCATTTGGAGGCTGCATTTGGAGGACCCTTCGAATTTAGACGAATTGGGACAGCCTTCGCGCAGTGCTGTGACGTAATCGGCCTTCAAATCCACCCTCCGAAGGCTGCAGACCCTGAATTGGGACACAGCTTAAGTGTGTGAAGGAGCCGTATCGCAGGTCCTTCCTTCCTGCTGCTGTCAGACTTTACAATCAGCACTGCTCCATATAGACCTCACTCTGTACCCTGCACTGTGCAATAACTCTGTACAAACTCATTTCATCACCATATTTATTATACATATTTAAAATCTGTATATAAACCCTTTCGTGTAAATATGTATATGTATGTTGATTAAATTCTATTCTTCTCTTTTTAAAAATGTATATTGTCTATTTTATGTTGTCTTTTTTATACTGTTTATTTTGCTACTGCTCTGTTGTACTGCTGCTGCAACAAACACATTTCCCCGTTCGTGGGACAATAAAGGATTTCTGATTCTGACTATCCAAACTATTCCAAAACTGTCTAAGTCATCTACTAGGTCATGATATAACAGGAAAAGAAGTCTGAACAGACACAGTGGTTCAAAATAAAGGTTAGAATTTTATATCAATATCTCCCTGCAACTACAGGAATTTACAGCAGAGGAGGCTGGTCCATTGAGGCAGAGGAGGTTGGTCCTCCTCTATTTTTGAGAGGCAAAAGGAAAATTTATTTTTTATTTAAGAAAGAGTAACTGGTTGAAATAAATCATTACCAAATCTCAGTATAATTTATAAAATATTATATATGTATTTTATCATAAAAAAAGTTTGTTTTTTGGAAGAAAATCCACTTAAAACGGCTCAACTGCGCCGCCAGCAGGCTCAGGAGACAGAGCAGGCTGTGTGAGGAGCAGGGAGCAGGAAGGTGGGGGCTCTACGGAGGTGGCAAGATTTTTACTTCCCTAACTGGCCTCGGGGCGGGATCTTCTTCCATTGACTCAATGCTGTCTTCATCCTGACCTGTGATTGGCACGTAAAACGACGTCATGACGGAGGAGGCTCTTCTGTACCAATCAGCAATCAGAACACAAGATTGACAGCAGGTTGGTCCAATAACAGTTCCCAAATGTCATTCTCACATTTATACAGCTGTAAACAGGAAATACCGCTATGTATTTTACAGCTTTCACTACCAGCTATGCTCGGACAAGAAATATGGAGTTTTTAGCGATATTGGAATCGGTTGGAGGACATAATGTTAGCGGCACGACCGGGACACAATACGGAGCAGCAACGAAGTTGTTTTGTTGTGATATGCTGCTGTCGTGTAGTTACTCTGACAGCTGCATTCGCGTTGACTGTCACAACGGTAACCTGGGGTCGAGGCGCGGAAGGAGAAGATATTTAGCGGCACAACAGCGGGACATAATACGGAACAGCAACGCACTTTGTCTTGGGCGAGTGTACTAATGAGTGTTGTGTGATGTGCTGTGCTGTCCTGCAGTCTTTGTAAACTGCTGCGGTAGCGTAGTGGGTAGAGCAGATGGCTGGCATGCCGGTGACTGTCCGACGGTCCGAGCCCCACTAATTACCGTATTTTCCGGACTATATGTCGCACCTGAGTATTAGTCGCATCTGCCTAAAAATACGTCATGAAGAGGAAAAGAACATATATAGCCTAAGTCGCACCGGTTTATAAGTCGCATTTATTTTTCAAACATTTAATTAATAGCCGGGTGTCATATAATGACCAGGCTTTGTTTACACGAAAGGCCGGCACCTATAGCGCGCGCTGCTGTTATGCATGCGCGTTTCTCTGTGGTGTGTAGCCTATGTGTGTGTGAGGATGCGGAGATGAATGAAGGCGATCGTCCCAAGGGGGGCGGCGGCGGCGAATATCGCTACTTTTTTTTTTTTTAACACGTTAGTTTAGGCGGCAGCGCTGGAAACCCTGTGATCAGAAACCCTTTGTGGACTCTGTGAAGACAGACGGGAGTGAAGCCGACCTCTCCTCTGCTTCAGAGAGGGATAGCCTGGCACTGTCGGACCTGGCTCTCTGCTCCGTGTCATGGTCCTGATGTCAAAGTCACTGCTCCTCTCATGGTCCTGATGTCAAAGTCACTGCTCCTCTCATGGTCCTGATGTCAAAGTCACTCACCTGCTCTCATGGTCCTGATGTCAAAGTCACTCTGCCTTGTGGCTTTACAAATTCTAAAGAAAAGGTGAGTACTTAATAGTTCAATTATTTTTTTCCTCAGTGTTTTTTCCAATTACTATGAAACTGACAAAGTTTGATTTCTGCTCACTCTGCACCTCTGATGTTGTCAACAGGATCTCTGCTCCTCTCATGGTCCTGATGTCAAAGTCACTCACCTCCACTCATGGTCCTGATGTCAACAGACTTTTATCATTTAATAAAATGTTTTTTTAAAGAAGTCTTGTACGTCATTGTTTTATTACTCAAATTAAATCGAATATAAGAAAGTAGAGATAGGTAGTTGACTAAAATAACATGACACCGTGGACTGGTTTTCCTCCTGTCCTCCCCAATTTTTTCAGTCACCAGCCGCCACTGATTTACAGTAAACCTACTTGAACTTATTTCACCTGTTCAACTGCACTGGACCCACGCAAAGGAAGTGGAAATTGCATCATCAGGTGAAAAACAATACGAACAGATCCACCATGTTAAATCAAGTTTATTTAACACGTAATTTCTTTTCATGTACCCATTAGGCATCGAGGAAATATAACACATAACGAGTTGTACACAAAAGACAAAGAAAATATGATGTGTTTTGCCTATTTCGGCCCTAAGCGGTCATATTGACATATTGTTTCTACCTGTGTTAGCTGTCTCCAGCTGTGCTTCTTTGTGAATTCACTTGTTAGTTAATTATTATATCGCCTGGTTGGCACCATGGGCAAACAACAACGGGACTCCCGTTATGGCAGACACAGAACCGGAGGTAGTGCTGTTATGAAAGAGCTGCGAACGTTACAAGTGTAATTTAACACATATGTTGGATGATCGCGCTGTTTTATAACTTTGAACATAAGTTGACATTTGTCTCAAACGCCCCACCTATGCGGGTCGTTTGAGACACAGAGGAGGGACGGTTGAAACAGCGTTTTAAACAGAAACTACTGTCATTACTCTCGTTTTTATGCAGCATATCAGACAACATACTAGTGTACTAGTTATTGCCAAAATGTCACATAATTTCTCACAATATAAATAGGTCAAATAAATATTTTTGTCCCGTGCGCAATTGTCAAGATCCGCATTTCGATTAAACTCGCCTTTCTTCTTTTGTACGAGTTGTTGGACAACTGCATTTTCATTTAATTTACTTATTTCCCTGCCCTAAGTCATGTTTATGGAGACACAGTTGAACATATTGTCATTTTTCCCTCGGCATTTTCCCCTCACTTTGCTGAATATCTGTTGATTCACGTCATAAACACGAACATTAAAAACATGTGGTGTTTATTAAAAATACATGTTGTTCATTCAAATCGGTTGTTGTTCATTGCAAAACAGTTAGGCTATTAATTTGGTGATTTATATAGGCTACAGATAGGCTATTGATCGCGCAGTGTGACCACAATCACTACGCACGGTGGCGTGAGGGACAGTTGAAACAGCTGTATCAATCGTCCCTGCAGCGACTACTGACACTTCAACCTGTTTTGCCTCTAAACTTCAAAACTATGACGCCATACAGTCTTGGTTTCTCCCAGACTGTGTGGTTTAACCGCTGGATGGACGACAGGTTTTTAACTAACATTTTTAATAAATAGTGGTGTTATAATATTTCAAGTCGATAACATGGATGTATAATAAATCCATGGTCGATATATGGGCTACTACAGCAAATCTTAGCACCCCCTCCCTGTCGCCCATTTTTGGTTTGATCCAAAAGGTTCCTCATCTCTTGCGGCAAAGTAGGTTGCGCCTCCAGTCTGGTTTCACCGGAGAAGTATGAGCCAGCACATCAATGAAAGGTAACTAACTAAGCTATGTTTGACTGAAGTGACTATAGACCAGTAGCACCTTAGTAGAACATAATTACATAAATTAAAAAAATAGCGTAGTATTCATATCATTTACCAGCCAAAACCAGCTGGCTAGCTTAACTAGCCCTCTGCCTTGCTAGCTAGAGTTAGCTAAACTTCCTCAAATGTGTAGCATATGTTCGTGGCGTACGTAGCGCGGGATGAGCCCGGGAGAAACAAGATTTATCCACCACAGACACATCATACCGAAACTGATGTAAAAACAGTTTAGACATTTTAAGTAAGACATTAACTTTGCCTGACACCCGCTAATGTATTTGTGAAAATGTTAATGGGGAGATTTCACCGAGGACCAAGCCGCCAAAAGGATGGGCCTAGGTGCTCTGTCTAAAAACGGCTACAGTCTCTGATCTGTGAAACCTTTATTCTATTTGTGAAAATGCAATAAAGGCACATTAAACTGTGTTTCCATCATATAGGCTAGACCACATAAGACCATGCCCGGAAAATCGGCGGACCAAAACAGACGCCGATTTGCCGCCTTCTGTCTAAAACTGAGGACCGAGCCGCCAAAAGGGCGGGCAAATTGGGCCTCGGTGCTCTGACTAAAAAGGGCTACAGTCTCTGATCTGTGAAATTTCTATTTGTGAAATGCAATAAAGGCACATTTCACCGTTTTCTCATCATATAGACCACATTAGACCAGGTCCTGATCAAAAACCACTGTGCCTAGACTTCTCAAATCTGGATTAGAGTATCCCATTCTATGAATGCAGATTTCACCATTGTGGTTTTTGATCAGGACCTGGTTTAATGTGGTCTATATGATGAAAAAACGGTGGAATCTGCCTTTATAGCATTTTCACAAATAGAATAAAGGTTTCACAGTCTAGGTACAGTGGTTTTTGACCTGGACCTGGTCTGGCATGGACTATTATATACCCTATGTTTCCCATGTAAATTTAAATGGTTATAAGATTCTGAGTTTGATGTAGTTCATTAATAGAAGTAGATATAATTTTGTCATGCACTGGTGGAATATCAATTTAATTGAGTGGTTAATGTGACGCATAAAACTGTTATTTTTTTTTAACAGATGATGATGGTTGATGGCGGCTGCAGTTTAAAAAATCCTTCCAGAAGGAGGGTGCGGTTGAAACCGCAACAGGATGCAGAAAATTATATAAGATTTAGAACTGACAAAGCAGGTCTTAGACAGGTGTTTGTGAACTCTTACAAAGGTCAGTCTTTAACACCTTGTATTATTTTCCTTGTATATGACTTTTGCTTAAATATGAACTTCAGTGTAAGAGATGGACTACTGGCCTGGTTAAGCATATCATTAACATAGCCTACTTGTTTTTCATTTTCTCATGAAGGGCGAGGGGTTTTTGCTTCAATACCTTTCAGCAAAGGAGATTTTGTACTAGAGTACAGAGGGAAACTTCTTAGGCCAGGCAATCCTCCTGTTGTCGAGACCTACAGTGAGACTGAAGCAACATTTCTGTTTGATTTTCAATGGAAAGGGAAATCATGGTGGTAAGTAAGGCTGAATATGCCATGCATTTTTGTAGCTGCATTTTGTATTTAGAATTCATTGATGTTTTAGAAATTCCCATTTAGGGTTGCTTGTCCCCAATCATGATTGAAGTAATTCAATATTGAGTATACTGTACGTTTTCAAGTAAATGAAATTATGAGTAAGGTACTTATTTACAGTTTTATTTGTGCATTTAAGGGGCAACAAGGGGCTTCTGGCTATATATCTATATATATATATATATATAGATCTTCTTTTCACTCTCTACAATCTTGGTGTGGTTTTATTTAGAATAGCATTATTCAACATTACAGTAAGATGATATAGATATATGTTTTTTGTTATGCATGAATACAATTTCTTCCATTTCTAGTCTTGATGCATCTCTGGAGGACCAGTCATTTGGGAGACTGGTGAATGATGAGCACAAAACCCCAAACTGCAAAATGCGGACGATTGAAGTGGACAGCATGCCCCACCTCTGTCTTTTTGCAATCAGAGACATTATGCCAGGGGAAGAGGTTAGCTACAATTATGGTGATTCAGACTGGCCTTGGCGCAAAGAGGTATGATAACTGGTTACCCATCTTCTAATTTTGTAGAAAATAATGCCACAAATGTCTGTTAATAATCATTTTATTCTGATGTTTGCATTGTTCTCAAACAAACCTTTTCCACCAAACATCCCCCATCCACCCATACTAGGCAAAACTGATTAATGGAGTTTACATAATTTGTCTCTCCCTGCTGTTTGTGGTGTGTTTGTGTCAACTATATTCCTTTGTTGAACTGCAGACTTCCACTGCTCCTGTGGCCACAGCGTCAATGGGTGAGGAGTCAAACGGCAGCCACGTGGAACACTTGTCCTCTACAGTCAACACGGTATGTGACTTTACAGCAACAATGGCAGTTCGACTGGTTCTGCACTAGTGTACTCAGATAAATGGTGTCCTTGCCCACAAAGCTAGTCCTAATCCTGAGTTTCATCCTAAAGTTTGGGAGGTAGACGACATCGATTTATGATCTAGCCATGACTCAACTCAGACATCAACAAAGCTCACCATCGGTGACCTGCAGTCTCTGGCCTTCTATTCATATCCATAGCAGAAATGCTGGTGTCCTAAATTAACCAGGGAAATAATAATCCACATGGCAAGCTCATCAATGTACTTATACTGCACCATTGTTTCCTCTTCTAGCCAGCTCCTCCCTTTGGCCTGGGTCTGAACACATGAATCTTACCAAGTTGAATGCTAATGTGAATTGTTACCTATTGGTCTATTTATTGTTACCTTTTGGTCTATTTGAGCATTTAGCTTTTGTCCCTTGGATTATGCTGAGGTCACTAGTTGATCAGAGGATGTAGGAGAGCACAGGGTAATCCAGTGGGTTTCTCTTGTCCAAGAAGTGACAGTCTGTGATGACTTGTCTCTCTGTGTGACTCAGATTTAGTATGAGCTTATTGATGTTTGTTAATAGTCACATTGTTATGATATGATACAGATTTAGACTGATAGCAAGGAGTTCCTCATGCAAATGTCCCCAGATTGGTCCAGATGTGTGTGGAGTGTCCCCAGTTGTAGGATAGGCTTGTGTATTGGTGGGTGAATAGGTCCAAATACATGAGTGTCCCCAATTTGGCTCAGATAGAAAGTGTGTGTGTGTGTGAGAGAGTCCCCAGTTGTAGGTTAGACGTAGATATTGGAGTCTCAGCAGGTTTAAACCCAGAACAACATGTCTCCATCATTAATGTCTGGTACAAAAACGCTCATAGTGTTTATCCCTTTGTTGAACTCCAGATTTCCACTGCTCCTGTGGCCACAGCGTCAATGGGTGAGGAGTCAAACGGCAGCCACGTGGAACACTTGTCCTCTACAGTCAACACGGTATGTGACTTTACAGCAACAATGGCAGTTCGACTGGTTCTGCACTAGTGTACTCAGATAAATGGTGTCCTTGCCCACAAAGCTAGTCCTAATCCTGAGTTTCATCCTAAAGTTTGGGAGGTAGACGACATCGATTTATGATTTAGCCATGACTCAACTCAGACATCAACAAAGCTCACCATCAGTGACCTGCAGTCTCTGGCCTTCTATTCATATCCATAGCAGAAATGCTGGTGTCCTAAATTAACCAGGGAAATAATAATCCACATGGCAAGCTCATCAATGTACTTATACTGCACCATTGTTTCCTCTTCTAGCCAGCTCCTCCCTTTGGCCTGGGTCTGAACACATGAATCTTACCAAGTTGAATGCTAATGTGAATTGTTACCTATTGGTCTATTTATTGTTACCTTTTGGTCTATTTGAGCATTTAGCTTTTGTCCCTTGGATTATGCTGAGGTCACTAGTTGATCAGAGGATGTAGGAGAGCACAGGGTAATCCAGTGGGTTTCTCTTGTCCAAGAAGTGACAGTCTGTGATGACTTGTCTCTCTGTGTGACTCAGATTTAGTATGAGCTTATTGATGTTTGTTAATAGTCACATTGTTATGATATGATACAGATTTAGACTGATAGCAAGGAGTTCCTCATGCAAATGTCCCCAGATTGGTCCAGATGTGTGTGGAGTGTCCCCAGTTGTAGGATAGGCTTGTGTATTGGTGGGTGAATAGGTCCAAATACATGAGTGTCCCCAATTTGGCTCAGATAGAAAGTGTGTGTGTGTGTGAGAGAGTCCCCAGTTGTAGATTAGACGTAGATATTGGAGTCTCAGCAGGTTTAAACCCAGAACAACATGTCTCCATCATTAATGTCTGGTACAAAAACGCTCATAGTGTTTATCCCTTTGTTGAACTCCAGATTTCCACTGCTCCTGTGGCCACAGCGTCAATGGGTGAGGAGTCAAACGGCAGCCACGTGGAACACTTGTCCTCTACAGTCAACACGGTATGTGACTTTACAGCAACAATGGCAGTTCGACTGGTTCTGCACTAGTGTACTCAGATAAATGGTGTCCTTGCCCACAAAGCTAGTCCTAATCCTGAGTTTCATCCTAAAGTTTGGGAGGTAGACGACATCGATTTATGATCTAGCCATGACTCAACTCAGATATCAACAAAGCTCACCATCAGTGACCTGCAGTCTCTGGCCTTCTATTCATATCCATAGCAGAAATGCTGGTGTCCTAAATTAACCAGGGAAATAATAATCCACATGGCAAGCTCATCAATGTAATACTGCACCATTGTTTCCTCTTCTAGCCAGCTCCTCCCTTTGGCCTGGGTCTGAACACATGAATCTTACCAAGTTGAATGCTAATGTGAATTGTTACCTATTGGTCTATTTATTGTTATCTTTTGGTCTATTTGAGCATTTAGCTTTTGTCCCTTGGATTATGCTGAGGTCACTAGTTGATCAGAGGATGTAGGAGAGCACAGGGTAATCCAGTGGGTTTCTCTTGTCCAAGAAGTGACAGTCTGTGATGACTTGTCTCTCTGTGTGACTCAGATTTAGTATGAGCTTATTGATGTTTGTTAATAGTCACATTGTTATGATATGATACAGATTTAGACTGATAGCAAGGAGTTCCTCATGCAAATGTCCCCAGATTGGTCCAGATGTGTGTGGAGTGTCCCCAGTTGTAGGATAGGCTTGTGTATTGGTGGGTGAATAGGTCCAAATACATGAGTGTCCCCAATTTGGCTCAGATAGAAAGTGTGTGTGTGTGAGAGTGTCCCCAGTTGTAGGTTAGACGTAGATATTGGAGTCTCAGCAGGTTTAAACCCAGAACAACATGTCTCCATCATTAATGTCTGGTACAAAAACGCTCATAGTGTTTATCCCTTTGTTGAACTCCAGATTTCCACTGCTCCTGTGGCCACAGCGTCAATGGGTGAGGAGTCAAACGGCAGCCACGTGGAACACTTGTCCTCTACAGTCAACACGGTATGTGACTTTACAGCAACAATGGCAGTTCGACTGGTTCTGCACTAGTGTACTCAGATAAATGGTGTCCTTGCCCACAAAGCTAGTCCTAATCCTGAGTTTCATCCTAAAGTTTGGGAGGTAGACAACATCGATTTATGATCTAGCCATGACTCAACTCAGATATCAACAAAGCTCACCATCAGTGACCTGCAGTCTCTGGCCTTCTATTCATATCCATAGCAGAAATGCTGGTGTCCTAAATTAACCAGGGAAATAATAATCCACATGGCAAGCTCATCAATGTACTTATACTGCACCATTGTTTCCTCTTCTAGCCAGCTCCTCCCTTTGGCCTGGGTCTGAACACATGAATCTTACCAAGTTGAATGCTAATGTGAATTGTTACCTATTGGTCTATTTATTGTTACCTTTTGGTCTATTTGAGCATTTAGCTTTTGTCCCTTGGATTATGCTGAGGTCACTAGTTGATCAGAGGATGTAGGAGAGCACAGGGTAATCCAGTGGGTTTCTCTTGTCCAAGAAGTGACAGTCTGTGATGACTTGTCTCTCTGTGTGACTCACATTTAGTATGAGCTTATTGATGTTTGTTAATAGTCACATTGTTATGATATGATACAGATTTAGACTGATAGCAAGGAGTTCCTCATGCAAATGTCCCCAGATTGGTCCAGATGTGTGTGGAGTGTCCCCAGTTGTAGGATAGGCTTGTGTATTGGTGGGTGAATAGGTCCAAATACATGAGTGTCCCCAATTTGGCTCAGATAGAAAGTGTGTGTGTGTGAGAGAGTCCCCAGTTGTAGGTTAGACGTAGATATTGGAGTCTCAGCAGGTTTAAACCCAGAACAACATGTCTCCATCATTAATGTCTGGTACAAAAACGCTCATAGTGTTTATCCCTTTGTTGAACTCCAGATTTCCACTGCTCCTGTGGCCACAGCGTCAATGGGTGAGGAGTCAAACGGCAGCCACGTGGAACACTTGTCCTCTACAGTCAACACGGTATGTGACTTTACAGCAACAATGGCAGTTCGACTGGTTCTGCACTAGTGTACTCAGATAAATGGTGTCCTTGCCCACAAAGCTAGTCCTAATCCTGAGTTTCATCCTAAAGTTTGGGAGGTAGACGACATCGATTTATGATCTAGCCATGACTCAACTCAGACATCAACAAAGCTCACCATCGGTGACCTGCAGTCTCTGGCCTTCTATTCATATCCATAGCAGAAATGCTGGTGTCCTAAATTAACCAGGGAAATAATAATCCACATGGCAAGCTCATCAATGTACTTATACTGCACCATTGTTTCCTCTTCTAGCCAGCTCCTCCCTTTGGCCTGGGTCTGAACACATGAATCTTACCAAGTTGAATGCTAATGTGAATTGTTACCTATTGGTCTATTTATTGTTACCTTTTGGTCTATTTGAGCATTTAGCTTTTGTCCCTTGGATTATGCTGAGGTCACTAGTTGATCAGAGGATGTAGGAGAGCACAGGGTAATCCAGTGGGTTTCTCTTGTCCAAGAAGTGACAGTCTGTGATGACTTGTCTCTCTGTGTGACTCACATTTAGTATGAGCTTATTGATGTTTGTTAATAGTCACATTGTTATGATATGATACAGATTTAGACTGATAGCAAGGAGTTCCTCATGCAAATGTCCCCAGATTGGTCCAGATGTGTGTGGAGTGTCCCCAGTTGTAGGATAGGCTTGTGTATTGGTGGGTGAATAGGTCCAAGTGTGTGTGTGTGAGAGTGTCCCCAGTTGTAGGTTAGACGTAGATATTGGAGTCTCAGCAGGTTTAAACCCAGAACAACATGTCTCCATCATTAATGTCTGGTACAAAAACGCTCATAGTGTTTATCCCTTTGTTGAACTCCAGATTTCCACTGCTCCTGTGGCCACAGCGTCAATGGGTGAGGAGTCAAACGGCAGCCACGTGGAACACTTGTCCTCTACAGTCAACACGGTATGTGACTTTACAGCAACAATGGCAGTTCGACTGGTTCTGCACTAGTGTACTCAGATAAATGGTGTCCTTGCCCACAAAGCTAGTCCTAATCCTGAGTTTCATCCTAAAGTTTGGGAGGTAGACGACATCGATTTATGATCTAGCCATGACTCAACTCAGACATCAACAAAGCTCACCATCGGTGACCTGCAGTCTCTGGCCTTCTATTCATATCCATAGCAGAAATGCTGGTGTCCTAAATTAACCAGGGAAATAATAATCCACATGGCAAGCTCATCAATGTACTTATACTGCACCATTGTTTCCTCTTCTAGCCAGCTCCTCCCTTTGGCCTGGGTCTGAACACATGAATCTTACCAAGTTGAATGCTAATGCAGTGTTTCCCCCAGAAAATTTGTTAGTTAAGGTGGTGTCTGACCTGTCGACGGAGGGGGGGGGGGAGCGGATCGATCGTCGGGGGGGGGGGGAGGAACGCACCGCGCCGTATTAAGTTTCGCTTTCAACACGCGCTGCTGTTATGCATGCGCGCTTCTCTGTGGTGTGTATGTGTGTGAGACAGTGTTGGGCAAGCTACTTGGAAAATGTAGTGAGCTAAGCTACAAGTTACTCTACATGAAATGAAGCTTCACTACACTGAAGCTACCCACCAGAGAAATGTAGCAAGCTACGCTACAATAAAATGACAAAAGTAGCTTAGCTACATCAAAGCTATTTTTTTTAGAAGTTAAATAAAGTTTTTCATTTATATCGGCCCATTGTGAGTGCTGAAAGATCTATGCAAGTACATTCCAAAAAAACCCAAGTGTCTTTTCAAACAGTGGTTCCTAACCTTTCTTGGTCAGATTTTTTTTTAATTCATCAATTAGGCTACTAGACATTTCAGGCGACCTCATTTGAATCTCAGGCGACCCCACGTGGGGTCCCGACCCCAAGGTTGGGAAACACTGTTTTAAAAGACGTCGGCCACGGACGGAGTGGGCGACATGCTGGGACAAGGAGCTTTCGTTTTAACTGCTGCAGCCGTCTCTCCCTCTCTACTCAGCATGCTGTTCAGGGTGTTTGGTTTGATTCATTAAAAGGCGCGTTCCTACAGGAACGATCCCCTCACTCAGCCTCTCAGTGTCCGTGTCTCCGCTGCAGACAGGACGCACCGGGCTCTTGGAGCGACGTGCAACGGTGCGCGCGGTCGCTGTACAGCGATAAAGTTGTCCAGCTACGGCTCTGATTCACGAACTTAACGTCGCTACTGCCCAACACTGGTGTGAGAGGATGCGGCCATCGTCCGACGGGGGGGGGGGCGGCGGCGGCGAATATCGCTACATTTTTTTTTTTTTTTAAGACGTTAGTTTAGGCGGCAGCTCTTTGTTGTTAAGGCGGCCGCCTTAACAGGAAAGCGCTGCGGGAAACCCTGTAATGTGAATTGTTACCTATTGGTCTATTTATTGTTACCTTTTGGTCTATTTGAGCATTTAGCTTTTGTCCCTTGGATTATGCTGAGCTCACTAGTTGATCAGAGGATGTAGGAGAGCACAGGGTAATCCAGTGGGTTTCTCTTGTCCAAGAAGTGACAGTCTGTGATGACTTGTCTCTCTGTGTGACTCAGATTTAGTATGAGCTTATTGATGTTTGTTAATAGTCACATTGTTATGATATGATACAGATTTAGACTGATAGCAAGGAGTTCCTCATGCAAATGTCCCCAGATTGGTCCAGATGTGTGTGGAGTGTCCCCAGTTGTAGGATAGGCTTGTGTATTGGTGGGTGAATAGGTCCAAATACATGAGTGTCCCCAATTTGGCTCAGATAGAAAGTGTGTGTGTGTGTGAGAGAGTCCCCAGTTGTAGATTAGACGTAGATATTGGAGTCTCAGCAGGTTTAAACCCAGAACAACATGTCTCCATCATTAATGTCTGGTACAAAAACGCTCATAGTGTTTATCCCTTTGTTGAACTCCAGATTTCCACTGCTCCTGTGGCCACAGCGTCAATGGGTGAGGAGTCAAACGGCAGCCACGTGGAACACTTGTCCTCTACAGTCAACACGGTATGTGACTTTACAGCAACAATGGCAGTTCGACTGGTTCTGCACTAGTGTACTCAGATAAATGGTGTCCTTGCCCACAAAGCTAGTCCTAATCCTGAGTTTCATCCTAAAGTTTGGGAGGTAGACGACATCGATTTATGATTTAGCCATGACTCAACTCAGACATCAACAAAGCTCACCATCGGTGACCTGCAGTCTCTGGCCTTCTATTCATATCCATAGCAGAAATGCTGGTGTCCTAAATTAACCGGGAAATAATAATCCACATGGCAAGCTCATCAATGTACTTATACTGCACCATTGTTTCCTCTTCTAGCCAGCTCCTCCCTTTGGCCTGGGTCTGAACACATGAATCTTACCAAGTTGAATGCTAATGTGAATTGTTACCTATTGGTCTATTTATTGTTACCTTTTGGTCTATTTGAGCATTTAGCTTTTGTCCCTTGGATTATGCTGAGGTCACTAGTTGATCAGAGCATGTAGGAGAGCACAGGGTAATCCAGTGTGTTTCTCTTGTCCAAGAAGTGACAGTCTGTGATGACTTGTCTCTCTGTGTGACTCACATTTAGTATGAGCTTATTGATGTTTGTTAATAGTCACATTGTTATGATATGATACAGATTTAGACTGATAGCAAGGAGTTCCTCATGCAAATGTCCCCAGATTGGTCCAGATGTGTGTGGAGTGTCCCCAGTTGTAGGATAGGCTTGTGTATTGGTGGGTGAATAGGTCCAAATACATGAGTGTCCCCAATTTGGCTCAGATAGAAAGTGTGTGTGTGTGTGAGAGAGTCCCCAGTTGTAGATTAGACGTAGATATTGGAGTCTCAGCAGGTTTAAACCCAGAACAACATGTCTCCATCATTAATGTCTGGTACAAAAACGCTCATAGTGTTTATCCCTTTGTTGAACTCCAGATTTCCACTGCTCCTGTGGCCACAGCGTCAATGGGTGAGGAGTCAAACGGCAGCCACGTGGAACACTTGTCCTCTACAGTCAACACGGTATGTGACTTTACAGCAACAATGGCAGTTCGACTGGTTCTGCACTAGTGTACTCAGATAAATGGTGTCCTTGCCCACAAAGCTAGTCCTAATCCTGAGTTTCATCCTAAAGTTTGGGAGGTAGACGACATCGATTTATGATTTAGCCATGACTCAACTCAGACATCAACAAAGCTCACCATCAGTGACCTGCAGTCTCTGGCCTTCTATTCATATCCATAGCAGAAATGCTGGTGTCCTAAATTAACCAGGGAAATAATAATCCACATGGCAAGCTCATCAATGTACTTATACTGCACCATTGTTTCCTCTTCTAGCCAGCTCCTCCCTTTGGCCTGGGTCTGAACACATGAATCTTACCAAGTTGAATGCTAATGTGAATTGTTACCTATTGGTCTATTTATTGTTACCTTTTGGTCTATTTGAGCATTTAGCTTTTGTCCCTTGGATTATGCTGAGGTCACTAGTTGATCAGAGGATGTAGGAGAGCACAGGGTAATCCAGTGGGTTTCTCTTGTCCAAGAAGTGACAGTCTGTGATGACTTGTCTCTCTGTGTGACTCACATTTAGTATGAGCTTATTGATGTTTGTTAATAGTCACATTGTTATGATATGATACAGATTTAGACTGATAGCAAGGAGTTCCTCATGCAAATGTCCCCAGATTGGTCCAGATGTGTGTGGAGTGTCCCCAGTTGTAGGATAGGCTTGTGTATTGGTGGGTGAATAGGTCCAAATACATGAGTGTCCCCAATTTGGCTCAGATAGAAAGTGTGTGTGTGTGAGAGAGTCCCCAGTTGTAGGTTAGACGTAGATATTGGAGTCTCAGCAGGTTTAAACCCAGAACAACATGTCTCCATCATTAATGTCTGGTACAAAAACGCTCATAGTGTTTATCCCTTTGTTGAACTCCAGATTTCCACTGCTCCTGTGGCCACAGCGTCAATGGGTGAGGAGTCAAACGGCAGCCACGTGGAACACTTGTCCTCTACAGTCAACACGGTATGTGACTTTACAGCAACAATGGCAGTTCGACTGGTTCTGCACTAGTGTACTCAGATAAATGGTGTCCTTGCCCACAAAGCTAGTCCTAATCCTGAGTTTCACCTTAAGCTCGAGTACACTCAGAACAACATGTCTCTTTCCTTAAAGTTTTGTACAAGAATTCTCATAGCGTTGTGTTTTTAGTAGTAGTGTGACTGCGTTCATACAATTTTAATCAGTAGGGTGAGAACCTGCTTAGAGTGCTCTTCTAATCAGAGATGTTCAGTGCGCAGAGCACGCCCATAGTTCATGAACCTTTGAAAAGTACGGACTCCTGACTAGGAACGTTTTTGGGGGTATTTTTCTACTCCGGAACTACATTTTCGTTCCTGTTTCCCGCAGTGGAAACGTGCACAGTTCCTGCGGTGGGAACGTGGCTATAGACCGTAACAACAATGACAAATGCAGTTCAACTGATTCTGCACTGTGCACTTGTACAAGTTTACCATAATTGGGAATCAACTTTTGCTTGAAATGAGATTAAAGTTTCCATATTAATTTTATTCTATTGTCCTTCAGTCCTGTTCATTCCAGTCCACGATTGCCAAATACATTGCTTCAGAGGAAGAATGTAATGAAATTGAAAGACAGCGTACCTTCCTTTTGAATCAGCGTGACCTTCTTGATCAACAGCTAGCACAGTTGGACCATGTGAGTATAATATAGACTTGTATATAGGTTGGGCTATGTCACAATATTTGTTTTACATTTTTTACATCTACATAGATTTGAACTTGTCTTTCTAAACGTGAGGCGTAATATTCCTCCTTTTCCAAAAGCCTCTGGGGTGACGTGACGTGAAGCTCGAAGTTGGGCTGTAAACAGCGACAGTGACTTACATACTATTTTGATAATAAATAAAGTTTTAAAAAAAAGTTACAACAAGTTTGTCTTCAAAATAAGAGCTTTACATTGCACCCTATTGGAGTTTAGAACTGGGTTCTTAGCGGGGGGCTTTTAATTTGAAAGTAGCGACTGTTCCTAGCTTGCTGCTACAACAACAAGCTAACACAACCAAACAGCCGCTGAGATCCAGGAGACGCTGCATCTCCTGGACCTCAGCGGCTGTCCAGTTGCTCATCTTAATGTCCGCGGATGAAGTGATGGACTGACTGCTGTGATCAGCTGTTTTCTGGTTTTAAAACTACATGGTTCTCGGTACCCATCCCTAGCTACAGTACAGTCCATGGGCATAATAACAACAATGGCTGACTATCATCAGGTCGCTCAGACACTGCAGTTGAATCGCGTCTTTTTAATTATCACCGATAATACACCGAATACAGCAGGGGCCTTCTATTGAATTTCAGCAAGACCTTCCGTCGTCTTCTGTTCTAATTGTGTATGTGTGGCAGCGCTACAGCACCACGCACGCCCAACATGGGCCTGCAGGATGTACTACAGCGTTTTGGGTCATTTTCAGTGGATCCATGTGGATGCAGATATTTCTTGAAACGATGCTGTGATATCATGTTTGTTTATGATGCAAGGCAAAAACGGCAATGACGTTTGGGTTTCCCAACCCGAGTGATGACATTTAGCAAAGATGGTGGCACTGTGAATATGGCCAATATGTCATTATGAATTTTTTCTTTCATGATAGAGAAGGTAGTTCTTATAAAAAGTAGTTTTATCAATGTTTCAATTGGGGTATCTGAATATTGACTTTATTTTTTTGTGTTTCTGTGTGTTTTAATTATCAGGTTTCTGCTCCTCCACCATATACTACCAAATTCTCAGGAAGGAAAATTCCCTTGAATCATGCTGTGAACCACAAGTGTAACCTAAAACTAAAGTCAGCAAAAAGACAGGTGATCTCTTCTTCTCTTATCATACTCAATCTGACTGTGCTATCACATGATTTTCCTTTGCACAAGAACAATTTATTTTCTGTTCTTTCTTTTTTTTTTTTTACTTTAATTTCACTGCTTGAATCTTGCTGATATTCCTGTGGCATGTGGACATAGTATTGCAGTAAGGTATTCTTTAGTACAAAGGTTGTAAATGATCCATGAACTCCATCGTTTTCTTCTCTTTTTTTTTAAGAGAAGAGAAGATGCCTCAGATGCCTCAGACGAATCAGTGGATGAGAGCAGTCCTTCTGACTACAGCGATATTGATTACATACCAGACAGTGATGGATCTGACTCTGATGTCAGCATGTCTGTGTCCCCTGAAAAAATACGGCAGAGGTCACAATTTCCTAAATTGGTAACACCGATGGTGAATAATCAAGAAAAAGAAAGCAGCTCAACAGACAGCCCAGACAAAGAAAGTAGCACAGAAAAAAATGAAGTGAGGAAGAAGAGGGGATCATTTTTCATCCAAGGAAAAAAGAAGGAATGGACAGTCAGCCCACAGAAAAGGAGGAACACAGGATGCCACCCTGAGAAAGACGGTAGTTCCATTGTCAGCGCAGAGAAAAGTTCAATTCAAGTACTACGTACCACAAATACTAATGGCCGTCGACTCTATGACAAGAGGAACTATTGCCTCTATTGCTCCAAGCCAACAGCAAAAATCTCACGACACCTTCTAACAGTCCATCGCAATAAACCAGGCGTTGCAAAAGCACTTTTTTATGCACAGAATTCCAAAGAACGACGAGTTCGCCTGGCCGTTCTAAGGAATAGAGGAAACTTTTCTCATAATACGGATGTGGTGAGGAAAGGAGGCGGAGAACTTGTTGCACGTTACAGAACAAAAGACATTAGACAAGGGAAAGACTTTATCCACTGTGCGCATTGTCAAGGTCTGTACTCAAAAAAAACATTGTGGAAACACATTAAAACATGTGAAGAGAAGCCAAGAGAGGATGAATCCAAAGTGGGCCGAAAAAGAGTTAGATCCCTCTGTGCTCTGACAACACCCGTTAGTTTAGAGATAAGTGAAGGCCTGCAGAAAATACTAACACACATGAACTATGATGAAGTGTCAAATGTTGTTCAAAATGATAAATGCATTCTGCAGCTTGGACAATATATGTTCAATAAACTAAAAAATAAAGGGAACAATAATGACGACTACATACGTCAGAAGATGAGAGAAGTTGGAAGAATGGTCCTCGTAGCTCAAAAGGTTACACCACTGAAGAAAGTGGAGGAGTTCTTCATTCCTAGAAACTTCCCACATGTTATATCTGCAGTGAAGAAGGCAGCAGGATACGATCCCAAAACCAACACATATGAAATCCCGTCTTTAGCACTCAAGCTTGGACACAGTCTGAAAAAAATATCCAGTATTGTTGAGAGCGATGCTATGATGTGTGGTGATGATATTGCAGCAGATCATACCAAAAGGTACAGAGCTATACATGACAGCAGATGGGAAGAGTTCATCTCCTCTGGAGCACTAAACACTCTTAAGGAGGCCAAGTGGAATGTGCCACAGGTGTTACCATTTACCCATGACGTGAAGCTCTTGAACTTTTACATGGAAAATGAGCAACATATTTCAGAGAAAATGCTTAGAATCTCCCCCACTCCAGAACACTATGCTGGCCTGGCTAAAGTAACACTTGCTTTAGCCATTACATTCAACAGACGACGAGCGGGAGAGGTGTCGCGGATGTTACTGACTGCCTTCAGCTCCCGGAACAAGTCAGTGCTGCATGATGACGTGGCTATCTGCTTGACTCCATTCGAAAGGAAGATGTGCAAGTACTTTGCAAGAGTGGAGATCCGAGGGAAACGGGGGAGGATGGTCCCTGTCTTGTTAAAACCATCCATGGTGACTGCTATGGAGCTGCTAGCTGAGATGCGTGAAAGATGCAGTGTACCGAATGATAATTCATTCATGTTTGGAAGACCAGAAGCCTTGTCAGCCTACAGAGGGGGAGAGTGCCTTCAGAAATATACCAAACTCTGTGGTGCCAAACACCCTGAAGCACTGACTTCAACAAAGCTTCGAAAACATATTGCAACAATGTCACAGGTCTTGAACCTTGAGGAAAATGAGTCGGACCAACTGGCGGACTTCTTGGGCCATGACATTCGCATCCACCGACAATATTATCGGTTGCCCCAAGGAACTCTGCAGCTTGCGAGAATGAGCAAAGTGCTCTTGGCCATGGAGAGGGGGACCGTGTCGCAGTACAAAGGGATGACACTGGATGATATTGAAATCGACCCTGAAGGTTTGGGCATGTTCTTAATTTTTAATCTATTTAACACTGGTATGGATACTTCGTGTTTTTATAAAGGATGTACTAGATTCTGCCTTCGAGATTCAGAGTGCTGCTGTTTTAATTTTGATTATTTCCTACTTGTCTTGTCTTTTTTGCCAGAGAAAGTTCTACAATCCAATGAAGGAGATTCCAGTGACACTTCAGAAGATGAGTGTACCAGCAGTGAAATGGAACACACAATGGACACTTCCGTGTCATCAGCACCATCTGCATCATCAACACCAGCACGTGCTGCTACTCCTCCTATACAAGGTTAAAACTTACTACAAGCTCTTATGACAAGGCGATCAATGTTGTTGTGAAGCTAATCTCTCTCCATACAGAAATTCACACTTGCATATAGAAGAGACATTTTTATGTTGTAGTCCTACACTTTCTAAACTATTTACATGCAGTCAAAGGACTATTCAAACCACTCTGAAAAGCATATCTTAGACTTAAAATGATGATCATAATTAGGGGTGTCAACATCTACACGTGTAAACGGATACACGGATAACAAATCATAACCGTTGAGAAAAATCATTAATCGTTTACACGCACTTTTCCCTCCTCCTTAATTTCCCACCACGCCTGAGAGCTTCAGATAATAATGGAACTGCGTGTCAATCCCCCCTCACTTTATCTCTGCGTAGCCACCCGTCTCTCTCCAGCTGTCCTTTCAAAATAAAGGCAGAGGAAGAAAAAAAAAAAAAAACACCGACTCCTCGTCTGTACTGCGAAGGAGGCTCAACATAGCCAGGCTTTGTGTTCATGTTCTAGCTCAACAAAACCTCCAGCCCCGCGGTCCCCCCGGAGTTAATACGGTAGGCTAACTACGAAGCTTATCAACTTCTCCTGACGCTCGGCTCAACAGCTGAGCAGCGTTTTCCTTCTGCTGAACATCTACAGGCGGAGACGCTCAGAGACAAAGTCAACAGCAGCGGATCAGCTGATCTCTTCCTCCAGTCAAACGCTCTGTTCTGATCAAACGAGTTAAATAGTGAAACAGCGGCGCTTTTATAGCCGATTTTATTATTAAACTCTGGTTGGGATCATGCATAAGTTACCATGGTGATCTAGTCGGTGAAAAGAAAGCCACCTTTGTAGTATAATGGCGCATTTCCACTAGCACGGTTCGGCTCGGTACGGCACGGCTCGGCGCGCTATTGCGTGTTTCCACTAGCACGCAGTACCTGCAACCGGGTACAGTTTTGGTATCACCTCAGCCCTGGTTCCAAGCGAGCCGAAGCGCTACTAAAACGTGACGTCAGCCGACTGCCTTCCACTGATTGGCCGATGAGTGTCGTCACTGGAAGCGTCATAACCACTCGACGACCGACAACAGAAATGTTCCTGCTGAAGCCTGTTATTACCAGAGAATTTCTAATATTTAGACTGGCTCTGTTATTACGTGACTTTATTAAGTTTTAATATTTTTTCATGCGAGAAAGTAACTGTTTAGATCCCCATGTGCGGTTAGTTTATCCAAACGACGGCTGTTTAGAAGTTTGCCCCGATGTTTTTCGGAGAAGTGAAGCTCCAGGTCCGAGCAGCGACCGCGACATCACAGAGGCAGCAGCCCGGCTCCTGACGTGCTCCGCCGGCCAGCCTACCACCGTCACCCCGAGGAGAACAGACCGCTAATTAACTTCCCCGATGGCTTTTTAGAGGTTTACCACCGGCTGGTTAAACTCTTAAATGTTGGTCTCATTGATTAAATCTAACAATTGTGGCTGTAGCTACGGTGGCCCTGAAGTGCAAAACACAACGGCAAATCAGACAACAACGGCAAAAGAGAAAACACAACACAAAAAGAGAAGACACAACGCAAAAAGAGAAAACACAACGCAAAAAGAGAAAACACAACACAAAAAGAGAAAACACAACGCAAAAAGAGAAAACACAACACAAAAAGAGAAAACACAACGGCAAAAGAGAAAACACAACACAAAAAGAGAAAACACAACACAAAAAGAGAAAACACAACGGCAAAAGAGAAAACACAACACAAAAAGAGAAAACACAAAACAAAAAGAGAAAACACAACAACAAAACAGAAAACACAACGGCAAATCAGAAAACACAACAACAAAACAGAAAACACAACAGCAAATCAGAAAACACAAAAGCCAAACATTTTGGGCAACACATAGCGGCCTCTGTGCTAGTCCCGCTTGCAATACTTTTTTTCCTACTATGGCCATGCCAAGACCCGCCTTACTCTGCCTCTGATTGGCTGCCTCTGCAAGGCTAAGCCTATCCCTGCATCTTACCCTAACCTTAACCACTCCCTTCACACGCCTAAACCAACCGTCTTTGCCTAAACCAGCCCGAGGGTACCTACCTTTTCCGGTTTGGTTAATGTCGTTGTGTTTTCTCTTTCTGTGTTGTGTTTTCTCTTTTGCTTTTGTGTTTACTGATTTGCCGTTGTTTAGTAATTTGTCGTTGTGTTTTCTGATTTGCCGTTGTGTTTTCTCTTTTTGTGTTGTGTTTTCTCTTTTGCCGTTGTGTTTTCTCTTTCTGTGTTGTGTTTTCTCTTTTGCCGTTGTGTTTTCTCTTTTTGTGTTGTGTTTTCTCTTTTGCCGTTGTGTTTTCTCTGTTTGTGTTGTGTTTTCTCTTTTGCCGTTGTGTTTTCTCTTTTGCCGTTGTGTTTTCTCTTTTTGTGTAGTGTTTTCTCTTTTTGTGTTGTGTTTTCTCTTTTGCCGTTGTGTTTTCTCTTTTTGTGTAGTGTTTTCTCTTTTTGTGTTGTGTTTTCTCTTTTGCCGTTGTGTTTTCTCTTTTTGTGTAGTCTTTTCTCTTTTTGTGTTGTGTTTTCTCTTTTGCCGTTGTGTTTTCTCTTTTTGTGTTGTGTTTTCTCTTTTTGTGTTGTGTTTTCTCTTTTGCCGTTGTGTTTTCTCTTTTTGTGTTGTGTTTTCTCTTTTTGTGTTGTGTTTTCTCTTTTTGCGTTGTGTTTTCTCTTTTTGCGTTGTGTCTTCTCTTTTTGTGTTGTGTTTTCTCTTTTGCCGTTGTTGTCTGATTTGCCGTTGTGTTTTGCACTTCAGGGCCACCGTATGCAGCAGCAGTTTGTTTGTGGTTAGAAAGAAGAGCAGCACTGCCTTGGGTTCTGTACGCACAGAAAACACCACATTTACATCAATAAATAAATGTTTTACAATGAACCAGGCCGATCTCGGAGCTGGCAAGACTCTCCGGTAAGGCATATTGAAAATTAAATGCCGTTATGGGGACGAGAGCAGTCAAAACGGCGGTTTAAAGCTAGCTACAGCGAGGGTAGGTTCACTTCCTGTTTACAAAGTAAAAGCACCAGTTCTATCGTAATGGCTTTCCTTATGATAAAAGGCAACAGGTGTTTTATTTTGTGAAAATAACCGGAAGTGCGTTGCTCACTACGGCTAGCTTTAGTAACGCCGACTTCGTTGAAACAAAATTGTAAACAGCTGGTATTTTGTCAGTTTTTCAACACGTTGGGGATCTAAACGACTACTTTCTCGCCTGAAAATGTTTCAAATGTTGCTAAAGTTATATATTTACAGAGTTTAGAGCGTTGCTCGGCGCCGTGTAAATGACGTCACGGCGGCACTAGTGATACTCAGTTGTAATGGAAACACAACCAAACCGAGCCGAGCCGTGCCGAGCCGAGCCGTATCGAGCCGAGCCGTGCTAGTGGAAATGCGCCATAAGAGAGCCTGGCTTTAGACTCAACATACCTCACTAACCCACTAAACTGGCTTCACAGTAATACACCCATCCGTCTCCTCCCTCTCTTCATGCTCTGTGCCGGTGGGCTGCGTTCACGCTCAGCACAACGTGAACGGAGCGGAGCCCCTGAGCCACAAGCAGCGCATCAACGTCATCTCGCAGCCCGGAGCTGAAATCAAACGCACCCCCACCCCCCGCGATAGAAAGAGATCATAATCTCCCGTGTAACTGGGGACACGTCGGTTACAAGCCCCGGTTACACGTGTAGAAAAAATTGTAAACAGTTACACCCCTAATCATAATGATGGCTTTGACTTTCCAGCAATAAAATATACTGATCACAACCCCCTGTGTTAAAGCAGAGTTGAGCAAGAGCAATTTGATTGGTCAGCCAAATTTTGGCCCCTGCTCCTCACACAGATGACCAAATTTCATCATTGATGTGTCAAATTATCATTGATATGTCAAATCACTTAAGTCATCGATTACTGCCTAATACTTACCAGATATACTATATAATAGATTTTTTATAATTTTTGCCAAGATTTTGACAAAAATAAGCCGCCTAGGATGGTACCTTTTAAGGCTACTACTGGGAAAAAGAGTTGTCATGATGATTCCTTCATTTGCATGTGTTACAGTATTATTACATGGAACTGCATTTATTCTTTTCTTCACAGAACCAGCAGAAAAACGCAGACGAAAGTGGGAAGCGGAAGAAGTGCGGTCCGTTGAGAAGCACCTGATGAAGTTCATTAGAACATTCACAGTTCCTGCCAAGAGAGACTGCATGCTTTGTCTGCAAAATGAACCGCTGAAGGAACGAACATGGACTGACATCAAAAACTATGTGAGGAACAGAATCACTGCCTTAAAGAGGCAGACGAACACTTCATGATGAACAGGTATTTAAGTGAGCATCTAAAAAAGGTAAGCTAAACGATGTTCCGTTGAGCATCAAGAAAATAAGTTGTGAAATGTTTAAAATTAGGTACAGGAAAAAAAAGATGTTTCAAAGTGATACTCCAGCCAATTTCACTTGTAGGCTATATATATGCATGGATACCAGTCAAACATTAGTGTAGAGTGGAAATTATGGTTGGTTGCTGCCTAACAGTTTGGTAATTTTATGAGTTTTAGCCAATTAGCTTTCTCTGTCTGTGACCGGGGCTCTTGGACAGATATTACTAGCGTTATTTTAAAAACACTTAGAAGGTTCAGCATCACATGACAAGTCTCAGAGAGCATTATCAGAGTCTCTATACCTGAACTCCAGCACAGAGAACATTGTTGATGTCCACACAGTTTAATAACTTGGATGTTTCTTACCGTTTTCTTCTTCTCCCCATCTCCGGCCATTTTTAAACACATTTTAAACTAAAATTCCGTCACTGAATGCGACATCAATGTAATGAGAATTCAGTAGAGAATCAATGTGGATAGCTCTGGAAGCTTAGTTGCCTGGCTTTTAAAACTCACTAACGACAAAAAGGGGTAGCCTATTTTTTGATACATTTTCATGGAACAAAACCAAAAGTTTTTGTGAACTTTTATGGACCTCTTCGTTTCGGTCACAGTTTTTGTGAACTTTTATGGACCTCTTCGTTTCGGTCACAATTTGACGGCCATCAGTTAAAAAAAAATGTTGTTTAAAACTGGTAGAAACAGTTCTGTACGTACAGTATTGCCTCAATATCAAAAGATGTGTTTGTTTGGTACAAGTTTCAGAGCTGGAGGGTCTGTCTGTTGTTTTTTTCATGCATGCCCGTTTTGATAATTAAAGATCGGTGAGGCTGCAACAAAGTGCCCGTGTTTTGTACTTGTGTGTGGGTCCCCTCCTCATTGGTTGTAACATTTTCTTGTCCTAATTTCAACCGACTGTATTTATTCAGTGAATATTAACACAATGTCAGGAAGCTCTGTCCCTCAATTCAAATGACTCTGCTTAGACATATCTCAGGGTGTCGATAACAAGAATATAAGAGACTGAAAAAACAGCATCACAGGAGCGCTGCTGGTGTCCCTCAAACCACCGGTGCTATTGCAAAGGGTTAACAGATCAGAAAGAAAAAAGTGCAGGCACTCAGGTGGGTTTGAAAAAGTTAAAAACTCTTTATTTTAGTGGGCAAAATTTTAAAAAACACCAACACTTGCGCATTCCTCAGGGTGTATATACACATTCTTTAGTATATAAGAGGCTGGTTGGCCTGGCTGACCAGCCTCCCTCCAGCTCTGGAGCTTTGTCCAGCAGTTGTCGTCGTCGCCGCCACCATCATTACTGGTAGCCTATTGGTGCTGGGCTGCTGCTAGCAGTGCTGAGCAACAGTGGCGGCTGGTGACTGAAAAAATTGGGGAGGACAGGAGGAAAACCAGTCCACGGTGTCATGTTATTTTAGTCAACTACCTATCTCTACTTTCTTATATTCGATTTAATTTGAGTAATAAAACAATGACGTACAAGACTTCTTTAAAAAAACATTTTATTAAATGATAAAAGTCTGTTGACATCAGGACCATGAGTGGAGGTGAGTGACTTTGACATCAGGACCATGAGAGGAGCAGAGATCCTGTTGACAACATCAGAGGTGCAGAGTGAGCAGAAATCAAACTTTGTCAGTTTCATAGTAATTGGAAAAAACACTGAGGAAAAAAATAATTGAACTATTAAGTACTCACCTTTTCTTTAGAATTTGTAAAGCCACAAGGCAGAGTGACTTTGACATCAGGACCATGAGAGCAGGTGAGTGACTTTGACATCAGGACCATGAGAGGAGCAGTGACTTTGACATCAGGACCATGAGAGGAGCAGTGACTTTGACATCAGGACCATGACACGGAGCAGAGAGCCAGGTCCGACAGTGCCAGGCTATCCCTCTCTGAAGCAGAGGAGAGGTCGGCTTCACTCCCGTCTGTCTTCACAGAGTCCACAAAGGGTTTCTGATCACAGGGTTTTCCTGCGCTGCCGCCTAAACTAACGTGTTAAAAAAAAAAAAAGTAGCGATATTCGCCGCCGCCGCCCCCCTTGGGACGATCGCCTTCATTCATCTCCGCATCCTCACACACACATAGGCTACACACCACAGAGAAACGCGCATGCATAACAGCAGCGCGCGCTATAGGTGCCGGCCTTTCGTGTAAACAAAGCCTGGTCATTATATGACACCCGGCTATTAATTAAATGTTTGAAAAATAAATGCGACTTATAAACCGGTGCGACTTAGGCTATATATGTTCTTTTCCTCTTCATGACGTATTTTTAGGCAGATGCGACTAATACTCAGGTGCGACATATAGTCCGGAAAATACGGTAATTAGTGGGGCTCGGACCGTCGGACAGTCACCGGCATGCCAGCCATCTGCTCTACCCACTACGCTACCGCAGCAGTTTACAAAGACTGCAGGACAGCACAGCACATCACACAACACTCATTAGTACACTCGCCCAAGACAAAGTGCGTTGCTGTTCCGTATTATGTCCCGCTGTTGTGCCGCTAAATATCTTCTCCTTCCGCGCCTCGACCCCAGGTTACCGTTGTGACAGTCAACGCGAATGCAGCTGTCAGAGTAACTACACGACAGCAGCATATCACAACAAAACAACTTCGTTGCTGCTCCGTATTGTGTCCCGGTCGTGCCGCTAACATTATGTCCTCCAACCGATTCCAATATCGCTAAAAACTCCATATTTCTTGTCCGAGCATAGCTGGTAGTGAAAGCTGTAAAATACATAGCGGTATTTCCTGTTTACAGCTGTATAAATGTGAGAATGACATTTGGGAACTGTTATTGGACCAACCTGCTGTCAATCTTGTGTTCTGATTGCTGATTGGTACAGAAGAGCCTCCTCCGTCATGACGTCGTTTTACGTGTCTTAGCCAATCACAGGTCAGGATGAAGACATCCTAAATGCAATAGGTGCGTTCGAGATGAGCCAGGCGTGCGCAGAATCGATCGCCGGTGACCAGCGCACAATGCATGCCGGTTAGATTTGTGTCCGACTTGATCCGACTTGCTCTGACGTCATGCACGCGCCTGCAACGATAACCTCACGAGATCAAGGCGGCCGCAGCTTTTAGAGCCAGGCGCCGCAGTTGCTCTCCACCGACTGCTACCGCCTGCAAGCCTCAGGGCATGATGGGAAACGCACCGGATCATGAGCTGATTGGCTCTTAGTTAGGACTGCAAACACTAAGTGTTGTTGTATAATGGCTAGATTATATGAATTTCATGTTGTAGGCCTATACTGCTTAAAAAAATATTCACACTGAGTCAAACTTATATCCTGTGAAATATATTGGTTATTTATTGGACAATTGCAGTACAGCATAAGAAATATATACTTTGGTGACTTCCTGTTTGTATTGACGGCGGCTGGAAACTGTCCGACTTGACTGCAGCTTTCTGTCACCACCCCCTGCTGCTGCCGCCTGCTCTCGCCGACCGTCCAGGCGAGGCGCAGTTCATCTCGAACGAGCCTATTGAGTCAATGGAAGAAGATCCCGCCCGAGGCCAGTTAGGGAAGTAAAAATCTTGCCACCTCCGTAGAGCCCCCACCTTCCTGCTCCCTGCTCCTCACACAGCCTGCTCTGTCTCCTGAGCCTGCTGGCGGCGCAGTTGAGCCGTTTTAAGTGGATTTTCTTCCAAAAAACCAACTTTTTTTATGATAAAATACATATATAATATTTTATAAATTATACTGAGATTTGGTAATGATTTATTTCAACCAGTTACTCTTTCTTAAATAAAAAATAAATTTTCCTTTTGCCTCTCAAAAATAGAGGAGGACCAACCTCCTCTGCCTCAATGGACCAGCCTCCTCTGCTGAGCAAAGTTCTAGAGCTGGAGGAAGGCGGTCGGCCCTGCGCCTCAGCACAGAGCGCTATGTCAGAGGGAGAGGAGCAGAGACTGGGGCTCCGGAGCTCAGTGGAGCTGCGGTGTGCAGTGTACAGAGCGGACCCCGCTCAGGCTGCAGTGGCGGCACCATTCATCCTATTAGACATTTTTCTACAACTTCAATGAGTTTAGAAATATTATTTTACAGTAAAAACTACATACTACATAACTACATAACAAAACAAAAGTAAACATGGGATCATCGTTTGGCTGATAGAGAGAAAGCTCCGCCAAGTTATGACCATGGGAAGCGATACTGCTCATACAGCAGCAGTGTTTTTGTTGAACAGGTAATCTTTGTTTTTTATTGTGAAGTTGTGACTATGAATCCAACATGCACACTCTGATTTCAGTTGCCAGGCTTGTTGCTTTGCTGCTCTTCTGCTCAAGGAGATGTGTCGTTAGGAGGCTCAGAGGGGAGGGGTGTGTGTGTGCTGGGGGGATTTTCAAATCTTTTATTGTTTTTCAGAATGTAGACCATAGCTTTAAATGGAACATTTCAGACTAAAGATATAGAAGATATGAGCAAACATTGAATCATATTGAATTAAAATTAATAATTTCAGAATAATCAAATCCAAATACCATCTAAACCATTTCCAAATAATAATAATACATAAATAGCTCCAACTAATTGGCTTGCTAAAAATAAGACCCCAAAGATTACCTCTATCAGAATATGTGTATAGCCCAAGTCCCCAGAGGTCTCTTAAATAAGATTTGTCCACAAAGGTTGGGTTCAAAGTCAGACTGGACAAAATATGCTTTAATCTAAAATATCAAGTGATTTTGGTAATGATGGCATCCTCCCACATCTGAATATCCTGTCGGTTTCTCTCTAAACCATTCAGAAAGTGGATGTCCCCAAAAGTAGGGAGTTTTCTGATCCGACCCCAAAGGTGGCCTAAGTACGTATGTGTGTGTGTGTGTGTGTGTCGCTGTTCACTGGATTTTTATTTTTGCGATGACGTAGCTTACACACCCACAGAGACCCGTTATTACTGGACTGGACAGCAGCTGAGAGAGATTTACTATTATAGGCTGGGCTACGTTATAACTTCAATAATCAATACGGGTGACAATATACCTGAGTCACCATCCTCCCTCCCTCCCGCCCCAAGGAGTCCCCTGGGGCCTCATTTATCAAAGAGGGTGTAAAACTGCTACTACATTTTTGCGTACGGCGAAAAGACGAAAATTGCGTACACTCAAAATATTTACACCTTTTTCAGATCAATCAAACTGTGCGTACGCACAACTCTCCGCAATTTGCCTTTGGTAAATCACACCGGACCCAAGAATGGTGCACACGTGAACACACCTCTTACTCCACCCCCAGAACGCCATATGTGACCCGTTCCATCAAAATGAGTCGGAAGTCGCTACGTTCTATTTTTAGATAATCAGCTGATAACATGGAAAACCCATAGAAAATCAAAAAAAATTTTTTACCCTAATTTCAAAGCAATGACATTCAAAAACAATCTCCCAAAGTTTCACAGTCCAGATAATTGAGAAAAGGCACGTAAAT
>NW_028220064.1:0-4740 GCF_045865225.1 Trachurus japonicus | reverse complement strand
CGATGTAATTACTCTTTTTTGGTTTATTTAATGTTTTTAAACAGAATTACATCCCGTCATTTCATATCAGACTTCCTACGGCTCATTAGTGACTTTTTTGGCACCCAGAAGGAAAGCCATATTGTATTGTATCATAGATTAACTGCTCTTAAAAGGTTTTAAATCAAAAATCTGACTCTTTAAAGTCACTCATTTCTACAGGAAAGGAAAAAAAGTTCCAGTGCAAAAGGTTTTTTTTTTTTACTCAACATACACTTTATACGGTGAGTTGCAAGAGATAATTGCTTATAGCCTATCATGTTTTTGCACCTGTGAAGCAAACCAACATTGATTTGTTTGCTTATAGTTTGCTGGAGCATTTTTTTCATTTTATATGGCCATGTACCATACAGTTATTGTGACATGTCAGCTAAAAGGCATGATCACGTGACTTTCTGTGTAAAAAAACATGACATCATAATACACATATGGCTAGAGGAGAGTAAAAAGACCATCATACCATCATAGCAGCGTGACCCGGGGACTCTGGTGACAAGAACCGCCTGGGCGGGTTTTGACCAAAATCACTACGTGTCTGTTTACAAAGCCGTAACCATGGTAATATGAAGAGATATTTCAAAAATCGTCCAGAAACCTATATTTTGACTTCCCCTGATGTGAATTAAACCATGAAAATATAAAAAATATTTTTTCTGGGACAAAATAACCCCCAGGTGAAAACGTGTGGTTTTCGCGTTTTTCAATAGTCTATGGGTCCATTTTTGGCCCGAGCAGGAGAACAGGTCCCGCAGGGCGCATAGAGCCTCAGGTACCCCGGAAAAGTGACCTCTCTGCATCCTACGAAGGTTCTAGCATGATCACAGTCAAAATGACAAGCAAATGAAACTTTGCCAAGTCCAAAAATGGGCCCAACAGGACCAGAGGGTTAATGTTAGTTTAACTGAGAGAAAAGAAAGAGAATACTTACTTCATCTATCTGACTGTGATATGTATGCCCGGAAATTCATGATGTATTTCTCGAATTTCCACATATGAAAATAATTCACCTTGAATTTCTCCATCTGTACCGGCCCTCACATCTTTAACTAACATGTGGGCTATGAATAGCAAAGAAGTGCTTCTACACACAGGTGGTCTGACTGAATTCAATGTCAACACATGACCTCTGCACCTTTTGGACTGTTTCATTCATGTGGACAAGAACGTACGTAAAATCTAACATCTGTGATGATGAAAGCAAATACTTACTTTTTTAAAGGTAGCAAACGAATATCTCCTCAATGCGCGTTAGCCGTCAATTCTCTGTGCAAGTGCTGAAAAAAAATCTTTCAGTAGGCTACACAGTCCCGGATTTGTAAAACAGATACAAACAAAATGGCTCACGCTCAGTCACACCACACAATTCTAGCCAATCAGCATAAGGCAGCGTTCTTGCTTGTTCACAGGAAAAGGGAAAGAAGAGACGGAAAGGTAAAATGGGGAAGAGTGGGTGTGGTGGCAAGTGACGCTACATCTGCTACATGCTAGTGGATACGGCCAATTTAAGGATTACCTGGAGAAAAAGAAGTAGTCCATGCTTCCGCCAATGTCAGACCATAAATGGGATAACTAAGGATGGCAGACGAGTCACCGTTGTAGAGACTTGTGGTGAAGTCAAACGGATAATGACATGTCCGCTAATGTCGTGATGGTGGATATACCCCACATCACGGTCACATTGTAACAAAGAAGTGATGGCCAAGACGCAGGAAAAGAGGAGGTCAGAAAAACAAACACTGAGGTGTTGATAGTAGGGATTTCCAGTGGTGGGCAGAGCACAGTTGGACTGGCAAGGAAATTCGAACTTACCCCCTGTGACCGTCCTGCACCCTGATTGACAGGCACACAGAGAAAATCTATCAGAGACTGACTCGGTTGTTTAAAGCTTTTATTATTGACTACATTACTTTCTCCATATTGGTACATTTACTGTCACTTCAGTTCATAAATAAGGGTAGAAATTAGACCAGAATATTTGTCTGAATATTGTGCTTCAGAGAACCTGCTTTAGCCTATCGGATCTATGAACCGAAACATGATAATGCTTTCATTACCAGAGAAAGAGTTCAGGTTACTTTCTTCTATGTCTAAAGTGTCTTAGCCACCTGCATCATGTGACACCGCAGACACTCACAAACACTACAAACACAGATCACCAGACACAGCATGTGAGGTTTTAATAGTTCACACATGTGAGACATGGTCATGGAATAACTCATTCCCTCACATCCTTCCATTACAATCACGTCACATTTTTTCAAGTATCCAATGAAAATCAATTTCACCACAACCGACTAAAAAAAAAAAGGATTTCCTCACATATGATTTTTAGAGAAATTGGCTTTCAAGTAGCTGACTTGAAAGGATGGTGGAGGATAAAACCCCACACTGTTAAGAATTTTCCTGTAAAATAACAGTAAAGAACTGGCAGCTGGGTTACCATTATGATACTGTAAAATTTACAGTTTTTTACTGTCATGGAAATTTACAGCTTTTTACTGTTAATGAAGAAAACAGTATGGGACTGTTTTTTTATTATAAAAACAGTAAACAACTGGCAGCTGGGTTACCATTATGCTACTGTAAAATTACATATTTGTTACTGTTACTAAAAACTACAGTTTTGTACTGTATTTGAAAATTACACTGTGTACTGTTTTTTAAGATTACTTTAACAATACTTTACAGTTAACTGATTTGTTTAAAAATACATTATCAGTCTTCACAAAATCTACAAACTACAACAAAATAGAAACAGAGCAGCATGTAATTGCAATATGAAAAAAGCACAGCTTCTTAATACACTTTGACTTTTATTTCAACATGAATTTAGAATCTCCACATTCAGACCACATTCAGACACCTTCTTTAAAAAAAGACGTTACAGACAATTGAGCAATAGATAAATCATAAATTTACAAAGCTCTCAGATGTGTCTGCCCTTTGTATCCTCTTGTAATCTGCTATTGTAATGTGGTCTATGAACATAAAAATCAAAGAAAAGCCACAAGTCCAGAAAAAAATATCCAAAGTCCTGACCTCAGACAGTCAAAAATATGCCAGAATGAAACATTCAAACAGTTGTATGTTCAGAAACAGACACAAATAACTTGGCAAGAATAACAGCAAGGGACTTTCAACTCTGTAAAGGAGAGAGAAAGAGGGTGAGATTGAGAGGGAGAAAGAATTAAAGCAATGAGACAAGATGGTCTGTGTGTGTTATGGGATTGAATAATCTCACCTAAATGAAGTCCTGCTGAAATTCCATGAGTCTTTCAGCATGTGGATACAGTACATGTGGTCATCCTTTTGCTTGTGGTGCTGGTGCCCCATCCAGCCTTTGGTGCCTCTCAGGGTTTATGAAGCACCTGCAATTAATAGTGTCTCATCAGACAGTGGGAAAATCATTGCACATATTCATTAACAACACAATAAAAAGCAGCAAATGTTAATTTAGAATAGCATGCTATTGAAAAGATGAAAAAAACACATGTTATAGTGAAAATACCTGACGTTTGGGTGAATTCAAGGGCACAGGAGGCATCTTCCTGGTTGAAGATAGAAGGTGGAAAATAAGGTGGGTTGGATTCCCTCACATACGCACAAAGCGTATGTGAGGCCCTCGATGCTGACCATCCAGCGCTGAAGTTTCCTGTTGTTTACCTGAAACTTGACCAAGAATTGCCCTGGTAAATTAAGATGTGCTCACTGCTTTCACCTGCACATTTTTGCAATTTGCAATCAGGCAGACAACACTACAGGTCTAATATTGCTGTGACTTTTCATGTACCCCACATAGGCAACTGAGGTGCATATACCTGACAAAGAAAAGATTATTGCAAACTTGACCATGATTCAACAAACAGGAAGCACCGTGCAATATGAACAACAACTCACAAATACTTACTGTGATCAGTAGCGCAGCAGCAAATAGTCTTCAGTAGGCCTATGTGTAATGTCAAGGAAATATGTCAAAAACTGTACCGTAAATGACGCTCAAAGAACTCAGCAAACATCTTATGGATCATGAGCCCCCATAGATTCATTAATTAATGGCAAACATGGTAACAACAACAACAGCAACAACAGTGGTCTTATACTGACTAGAAAAAGTACTAAAGCACTAAATTTCTGAGCTAAAATTTAAAATCTGGAATACCTCAGAATGAACAGACCTCTTATATTGTGGTGTGTTACACCATTAAGGCATTATATGAATGCTTCATGAATTCACTTCATCTATCATCTGTGAAAATTTAGCTAGCTACCGAATCATTCTGTCATGACATGCACATTTGCAATAGGCTGATGAAAACAAACTGAAAACACTGCCAATTTACTTTGTACCAATTTACAAATGAAATAAAACTGCTACTCACCAAATAATTTGCTAGATGGGGGTGGATGAAGGGTCAACAAAGAGAGGAACAGATCCGGCTTCACATGTGTAGTTTCGGTTAAATTTCCCACAATGCAAAAAATACAACATGATACCGTGACTTAGATGGTTTAGATGAAAGATTAGCGGTTAAGTGCTGTATATTAGGAAAACAGTATAGTTCCGTTAAAAGAACAGTAAATTACCTAAATTTAACAGTTTTTGTTTATTTTAACAGTAGAATGATGTATTTAAAAATAACAGGTTAATACTGTTGGAATTCTGCTGTAAATTCACAGCTTTTTCTGACAGTTTCTGCCATG
>NW_028220063.1:0-2903 GCF_045865225.1 Trachurus japonicus | reverse complement strand
ACATATTATTTAGCTTTTAACAGTAAATATCCTTTAATATGGGCTTACCATGAATACTATGAAGTCGGCAGCAGTTGGCTATGACTGGAAAACTAAATTATTGCTGAGAACCAAAAACAAATATGTCTGCCTGCTTTATGGTACTGTTTGAAACCATGTGTACATTTTAAGAACCCGATTATAAAGTTTTCATGTGATGTAGTAAAGATTATAAGAAGTGTGGAATAAATGGGTTAAAAGTGTCTTCATGTCCATTATGGAGGAATCCATTGTTCACTGCAGGAGGGAAAACTCTTCTCAACAATGATTGAAAGAGACATAATGTTAAGAGATTGGAACAAATTGTGCAGCTGGGGAAAATTATGAACTTTAATTATGTTAAAGACAACTATAATTTGAATCAGTCATGTTTCTTGCAGTATTTACAACTAAAAACAATAGCCTACTACAGAAATACATAGACTATCTCAGGGTATCACTGTAAAGGCTTGGATGATGAAACTTAGAGACACTGTAACAAGCAGAGGCACTGTATCCAAACTGTACACATTTATTCCTCCCTGTTTTTGTAGTCAAATTATAGACAGTCAAACAACAATGGGAACACGATCTCGGAGAACACCTACCAATTGAACAATGGAACTCCATAATAGATACAATGTACAAATTACTTATCACAATGTGTAAGATATACAATTATACAGATGAAGATCCTACACCAAACATATAGAAGTTAACCCCATATAGCCTAAATTGAATAAGGTGGACGGTGTAGGATCTGATACAAAGCAGCGACTAGCAACACTTGCTTTTCTCTCTGTAAAGAGGATCATTAATGAATTGTAAGTTTTTGTTTGAACAACTGGCTTAAAGAATTTATCGAATTAATAATGATGAAACGTGCAGCCTCAATACTTCATGAACTGTATAGAGAGGGTCTAGATGGACCCTGGTGACTTATTAAAAAATACTTAAGTGAGAGGAATGCACCTCAAGAGAGACTGTAATAGCCACTGTATGTTTATGATTCCTAGTGAGACAGAAATTCAACCCCACTGGGGAAATGTTGGCATAATGATTCTCTAAGTAGGCTATATTGAATATAATAGTCTGTAATACCTAGTGAATGTCTTTGTGTTGTGTATGTGTATGTATATGTCTCTGTTGTAAAATTAAACGGTAAAGAAAAAAGAAAATACCGCTCATTCACCAACAATGCAGAGATGTCAGTTCTGGGCACTTTTGCAATACCCATATTCCGCCATCAGGAGGCGCTTGTCGTTACTCTCTTATTCCAGTGCTCGAGCCTCCGAATTTTGTCTACAGCCCAATTCCAATCCGACCCCTCACGGACTCACTGACTTAGAGGCGCGTTCACGGGAAGTCCGTGAGTGTGTGAGGGCTGTTCCGTTGTCAGATCATCAAGTCAGTGAGTCAGTGAATGAGCCCTTACTGCCCCCTTACCGTAAGTCAGCACCGATGCTGACTTTGGGTAGGGGAATTACCCACAGTTCATAGCGTTGTGAAGTCAAACCATAACACATGGGGTGCAGTCGGAACGCAAGTGTTAAAACAAAAAGAAATTAACACAAGTAGTCAGAGAGAGCTCCGCCAGTCTCTTTATTGTTAATGGACAGGAGCCAAAAAAAAGGAATAGCCTACATAAAAAGAAAAGAAGTTTACTGTCAATATTAACGTGCAGTTTGTGATTATTGATGATGATTTGATCAGATCTGATCCAGGAACATTTTGTTTTGAGTCCGCCTCCCTCGCACACCTTGTGCGTATTGAAATTACAGTAAATTTATCGGTCCAAGGGCGGAGTTAAAAACATTTTGTTGTCAAGGTAACGTGTGGTGAGAGTGTGTAAGTGCTGTTCCATTCATGTTTACAGCATCTGGACCCTCACAGACTCTCACACTCTGTCACTTAGAGCTGACGTCACTTTAGTCAGTGAGGGTTCAGGGCTTGAGTCTTTAGGGGGCGGATTGGAATTGGGGGCAAATCCTGGTTGCAAAATTTTTTTTCCTGCTATGGCCAGGCAAAGACCCGCCTTACTAGGCCTCTGATTGGCTTATCACGATGCCCTCGACTCTGACGGTTAGGTTTAGGCAAAGACGGTTGGTTTAGGCGTGTGAAGGGAGTGGTTAAGGTTAGGGTAAGATGCAGGGATAGGCTTAGCCTTGCAGAGGCAGCCAATCAGAGGTGGAGTAAGGCGGGTCTTAGCGTGGCCATGGGTGGCCATAGCAAAGATATTCAATAAATGGAAAGATACTCCATGAGCGGCTGCTCCAATGATATGAAATGGTATACACTTCCTGTCTCTCTAAGTGGGCGTGGCCAACCGTCACCCCACCTCGTCTGTGAACGTGTGTGTGGATTTATACAATTTTTAGGTAGATGAAAGTGAGATATTTATATTTTCTTATGATAACATAAAATATTTACACTACTAACAGTAATATTTAGCATGCCAAAAATAATTTAAATCATTTTCACGGGAGTTCGCGGCCGTTTGTTTGACGTTGCCTAGGAGATCTGTGCCAAATCTCGCGAGAGTGTGTCGTAGAGACAGAGACAGGTCTGGAACAAAGTGGATTTTCTCCGGATCTCTCCGTCTGAAAATTACCATTTGGTGTCAAACTGTTCAGAAGAGATGTGGCTTGTGAAAAATGAGTCCAAAATTTGCTTCAGTGACCGTGGGGAGAAAGGCCCGATCATAATCGGTGTTCACATTAAATTGTCCCATAGGAATCAATACACTCCAAACTGCCTCTGGTCTCTCTAAAGGGGCGTGGCCGTGCAGAAGCCCACGTGACATGCATACAGGAAGCTGACTCGTCATGAAAGGTCTTGGTTTATAAACCGTCTTTGGCCATAGTAGGAAAAAAAATATCGCATCC
>NW_028220062.1:0-16435 GCF_045865225.1 Trachurus japonicus | reverse complement strand
TATGGAGGTTATTTTCTATCATAAATCAAGAGCATATTATGTTGATTTGAGAGCATTACTTTTTGATTTGACGTTCAGAAAACTCTGCTCTCATATTCAAATTTACTCTGCTCGCGCTCAAACTATGTGCTCGATGTTTAAACCTGTGCTCTCGGATTCAAAGTTGCCCTGCTCGTGCTCAAACTTTGCTTTCGCATTCAAGTTTACCCTGCTCGTGCTCAAACTGTGTGCTCGCACTTGGTCACAGCTGCCTGCACAGAGTGTTTCCTCTTGCGCGGAGGAAAGTCCTGCTCTCGGATCTCTGCTCTGCTCACGGATTTTCTGTCAACTGTCAACCAATAGAAGACCGGCTACTGTTGACCAATCAGATCATCCCTACTTCTATGCTTCTTTGTGGGTGCGTTCACTGTAATTCAAGGAGCGTCACATACGGGCGGGCACTCTTTCTACCGGGTTTATCTATTTCCGCCCCACAGGCTGTTAAATGTGGCGGCTCCCTTTATGTTTTGACAACTTTTGGAATAAAATATCAGTTAATTAATACACGAGCGCCCGTGCTTTTCATTACAATAGGTAGCTATATAAACATAAACTAGCAGTAGTAGCGGATGGGTGCCTTATGTATGTCTTTTTTTTTTATCCACGTTCATCGGTATATATGTTTTATAGTCTAAATGCCAAAAGGCACTTGTAAGTGCTGTGATGGTACAGTGGTTAAGGCAGATGACAGTAGCTCTTTTTGTTGATCATGGGACCGCTGGTTCGAATCCCGGCCCTGCCGGCACCCTCATGTTATGCTATTTGATTTTTATGATTTTTTTTTTTTTTCATTGAAACGCTTAACAAGAGATGGTGGGTTACCATGCGTGATTAAAAACATGATGAAATGAAAATTAAAAAAATATGCCATGATGATAATAATTTTTTAATTTTCATTTCATCATGTTTTTAATCACGCATGGTAACCCACCATCTCTTGTTAAGCGTTTCAATGAAAAAAAAAAAAATCATAAAAATCAAATAGCATAACATGAGGGTGCCGGCAGGGCCGGGATTCGAACCAGCGGTCCCATGATCAACAAAAAGAGCTACTGTCGTCTGCCTTAACCACTGTACCATCACAGCACTTACACATGCCTCTTGGCATTTAGACTATAAAACATATATACCGATGAACGTGGATAAAAAAAAAAAACATACATAAGGCACCCATCCGCTACTACTGCTAGTTTATGTTTATATAGCTACCTATTGTAATGAAAAGCACGGGCGCTCGTGTATTAATTAACTGATATTTTATTCCAAAAGTTGTCAAAACATAAAGGGAGCCGCCACATTTAACAGCCTGTGGGGCGGAAATAGATAAACCCGGTAGAAAGAGTGCCCGCCCGTATGTGACGCTCCTTGAATTACAGTGAACGCACCCACAAAGAAGCATAGAAGTAGGGATGATCTGATTGGTCAACAGTAGCCGGTCTTCTATTGGTTGACAGTTGACAGAAAATCCGTGAGCAGAGCAGAGATCCGAGAGCAGGACTTTCCTCCGCGCAAGAGGAAACACTCTGCGCAGGCAGCTGTGACCAAGTGCGAGCACACAGTTTGAGCACGAGCAGGGCAAACTTGAATGCAAAAGCAAAGTTTGAGCACGAGCAGGGCAACTTTGAATCCGAGAGCACAGGTTTAAACATCGAGCACATAGTTTGAGCGCGAGCAGAGTAAATTTGAATATGAGAGCAGAGTTTTCTGAACGTCAAATCAAAAAGTAATGCTCTCAAATCAACATAACATGCTCTTGATTTATGATAGAAAATAACCTCCATAATAGTTGGCTTGCATGATGTGTTGGTTGGCGTTCGTATGGTCTTAAAACCGCTACACATTAGACAACAGTAAACTTAAACTTTTGACGTGAAAGTCGCGCTCCCAGCTGCTCCTTTGGTGAAGTAGTCCAGGTCGATCGGGTGGGGGTGGAGTTAGGAGGTTTGGTCGACAGTTTCAGGATCCAATGGAGTTAGGAGGTTTAGTCACAGACAGTTTTAAAAACTTTTCATTGGTTAAATATTTGTAAAACCACAGTCAGACGTAAAGGGTGACCAATAGTACTGATTTATGGAAAAAAATAAAAATCATGATTTTTGGACATAGGAGGTTTGTGCCCGACAGCGACGTATTAAGGATCCCCATTAGCTGGTACCTTAGTAGCCAGCTAGTCTTCCTGGGGTCCACAAGGAACAACACAAAATATACATATATACACAACATATCATACATTTACATTTACAGTCAATCACAATAACCTAAATGTTAAAAAGTTAAAGCAAACATTTGAACATTTCCACCAATCTTAAACAGAGTTTTTCTTAGATAACAAAGTGGAACCACTCTTACTCGTATACAGCTCATAAAAAATAAATTTTCAATTTCTTTTTAAATACCTGTTTCCTTTCAATACAACAGAGGTAGTGAGGTAGATTATTCCACAGAGTTATTGCTCTATAGATAAAAGATCGTGACAAGGCCTTAGTTCTTGGGTGAGGCACTTCCAACTGACCACTGCTGGACCCTCTAGTGCTATAGTTGTGCACAGTGTTTCTAAAAACAATTTGTAGTAAATAAAAAGTCAGGTGCTTTACTGATCAAGACTGACTGAAATATTACTGCAGTGCTTGATGCTAACCTGTTATCTACCATCAGCCATGAGAGGGAATCATGCATGCAGTTAACATTTGATCGGGTTAGAACAACTCAATACCAACCGTGCAGCCTTATTTTGGGCGATCTGCAGCTTTTTGAGCTCAGTTTTTGCAGCAGATGCCCAAACCACAGAGCAATAATCCAGGTGTCACAACACCAAACTCTACAATCTGACACATGAGGGGTCGAGCAACAAAGGAAGCACATTTCCTGTGTTCATGTTGTGATTAGTGTGTGATTTAAAGGGATAGTTCACCCAAAATTCAAATTTCACTCATTATCTACTCACCCTCATGTCGACTAAGGGCTGGGAGAAGTTTCAGAGTCCTCTGTGCCTTCTCTGAGTTATGGTACAGACACACCAACTCCGGTGGCGGCGGATCCCGATGCAACAGATCACCGAGCGCACTGGCGAGTGGGCGGTTCTGTGTGACGTACTGTGGCGCTTGAGTTTCGCTCTGCCGTTTCCAACATGGCGGCCGGGTCACAAACGATCTCATTTTACAGTTAAACAACACACTAAAGTATGTTTCTGAAAACATTTGAGGCGGGAAATGTGTAGTGCAGTAACAGAATCTTGATTCATATTTGATCAACACTTTCTCGTTTGATAGTTTGAACGAAGTTTCTGGAGCCGGCCGCATTGCGTTGGACGGACGTCATTTGCATAAAGTTCAATCTATCGAACTTTATGCAAATTCACATACGGCGACAGGGCCGTCAACTCGACGTGCTGTGTCCATCATGCACTGTGCGGCCGGAACTCCTGCTCTACATAGACAATGAATGGGATCCGTTGACTTGACGTCCGTTGCCGGAGTTGGTGTGTCTGTACCATTACAGCGGGGCTCCGTGCAGCACTGCATGTCCATATGACGGTTGCGAACGGAGCTCACTTTTCTTCGTCCAAAAAGACACACCAAAAACATCCAAATACCTCCATAGTGCTCGTCTGTAATGTCCCTCTTGTATTGAAGCCCCGACATGAGAAATTGTTCCGAAAAAAATTAAATAAGTCTATATTTTAAGCTTGTTTGTAGTGGAAGCTCCCAGTGTTGCTCTGCCGGAATCTCGCGCGATTTGCGGAGCCGTGAACTGGGTGTCAATGCAAATTGTGCGGACCAGGAAGAGCAGTGCTGGGAGCTTCTGCTACAAACAAGCTTAAAACATATACTTATTTAATTTTTTTCGGAAAAATTTTTCATGTTGGGGCTTCAATACAAGAGGGACATTACAGACGAGCACTATGGAGGTCCACATGAAATTTGAATTTTGGATGAACTATCCCTTTAAGTGCTGAACGCTTTTGAGTGTGTTGGTGCAGGTTCTGAATGAGCTGAAGCGCCTGCCAGAGGGCCACAGGTCAAATCAATCACACATCAACAAACGTGTCAGAGGTAGATGTTGTTCTGTCTGCACCTTTTCCCAGAGTTCTTGAGAGTCTGCTGGTTACCATGGTGACGACAGTGGTGATATTTGCAGCCTCCATGCTGTTGGGCGAATGCCGTGACTTGTCCTCCCCCACAACTCACAACTCCACAGTAAGTCCACTCTTAGTCAGTCACACTGAAGCTCTCACCTCTCTCTCTCTTTAGCTTAATGTATATTTATCATCACAAATGAATTACCAGTACCTAAATTGCTTCTTTTTTTTTTCTAGGTGTCTGGCAGTGAGGACATCAATTCAACCATCCGTCAGTTCTTCTGTCCCAACAAGACCTACAATGACATGGCCACGTTGTTCTTCAATCCACAGGAGGTTGCCATCCACCAACTCTTCCACCAGGATGGTGAGATGAGTTCACACACACACACACACACACACTTTCAAACAGACTGACTAAATCATATCAACTTGACGAGAGAGAGAGAGAGAGGAGAGAGAGAGAGGAGAGAAAAAAGAGGGAGAGAGAGAGAAAAAGAGGGAGAGAGGAGAGATAGAGAAAAAGAGGGAGAGAGAGGAGAGAGAGGGGGAGGGAGGAGAGAGAGAGAAAAAGAGAGAGAGAGAGAGAGAGAGAGAGAGAGAGAGAGAGAGAGAGAGAGAGAGAGAGAGAGAGCCATTTCTTGGCATTGTTCTTAAATGAGTTGTATAATGGAGACATTCTGATTGATAGTGGAACTGAATTCCATTGATGTGATGCCCTAAAGGAGAAGACAGCCTGACTTCTTAAGGGAATTGTGCAGTCTCCCCTTGCTGCGCCTCTAGTAGCCCTATTGACAGAAGATCTGAGGTTTATGAAACCAGATAAAGGAGGAGGAGCTGAACCATGCAAGATCAGCTCAGCAGTTTATACTTATTCAAAATATGACGATGATGAAATCTGTAGGGTTTCTTGTCTAATATTTTAAGTGCTTATTTATATAATGATTATATTTCATTTAATTCTTGTGGTGTTTGCGGTAGATTATCAAATAGATGATTTGATTTGCAACATCACTCAGTTTCCCATGGTTCCATGCTACCCTGGTGCTCTGTCTGAGTGTGGATTCTAAAAATCAGCAGAAAGTAGCTTTTAAATGATAAATGCTCCTGTTACTCGCTCTGTGTGTTTCACACTGACTGGTTGCCCCGCCCCCTCAGGTACTTTCAGCCCTGTCACTCTGTCAGTCTTCTTCCTGCTCTACTTCCTGTTGGCCTGTTGGACGTACGGCGTGTCTGTCCCCAGTGGTCTCTTTGTCCCGTCCCTGCTGTGTGGGCGGCTTTTGGACGCCTGGTAGCCAACATCCTCAAAGTGTAAGAACAGTGTTCTAATGTTCTCTTCATGTTCTCCTCAGGTTCTAATCACAGGGTGTGCCTGGAAACCAAATACCACAAAGCATCATTTCACTTGATATTTAGACAATTTAATATCAGATGAATAGTTTGTGTAAATCTGTGTTTGTCTTCAGCACCATGGACAGAGTCAGGCTTTATTGATTCCTCACTGTGTTTGTCCTCTGGCAGGAAACTGGGGATGGACATCTACTCAGGGACATTTGCTCTCATCGGTGCTGCTGCCTTCCTGGGAGGCGTGGTCAGAATGACCATCAGCTTGACTGTCATCCTCATCGAATCTACCAATGAGATCACATACGGGCTGCCCATCATGATCACTCTGATGGTAAACTCTAATGTTTATTTACAGCCACTGCACTGTATTTTTTAATCTTCCATGCATGAAGGAGTATTAAAGGTCGGGTTTGAGATCCTGGAAAAACTGTTCAATGCTCAATCAGGCCACATTTTGAAAATACACAAGTCGAAAGTCGCAGCCCCCTTTCCAGACTGCTTTCTGAAGCTTGTTCAGTGTTGGGTTCACATCAAGGTGAAGCTAAAGGTGTTGCCCTCGTGGCACAACTCAGGAGGAAAGGCAGGGAGAGCAGGCCAGCTGGCAGACTGGTTCATAGGAAGAGAGGGCAGGCCGGTCTAACAGTAGGGGAAAGGGCGGGAGGGGGGGGGGCGGTGCAGGCGGCGGTTGGTGCAGAGAGATGGAGCTCCGGTGGATCTGTGGAAACACAGAGAGAGTGCGAGACACCAAGGCCAAACTACAAAGTGCAACAAATAATGATAATGACAGTTCAAAATGTACTGAGAGGAGAGGACAGGAGAGGAGGAGAAAGGAGAGGGCTCTGTGTAACCAGATGTGTCCCCAGCAGTCTAACCCCTTGGTCGCACTGCACGCGGAAGCTGCGCGCGGCTTCTCGGGCGCTTGGGTGGTCGCACTGGGAGCTACTTCTCCTCCTCTCTCCGCGCCGGTCAGACATCGACTGCAGTCGTTCATACTCGTATTCACTCGGTTTTCCACACACACGTCATTTTAAACATGTGTGTGTGTCTCATGTGCAGACGCAACGGTCAAATATGTATAGATGGACAAGCAACAGCTTAGTCAATCATCATTTAGCCTAATTATTTTATTTTGAAAATTGACCGGATTCTCTCGCCTTTTCTGTGCCCGACTTCCTGTCTGGTACGATCTGGTCTATCCAGCTTGACAGACGGCGCTCGCGGCACGTGTGAAAAATAGAAATGAACCAATCTGAAGCGCTGCAGGCGCGCGCACTGCGCTCCACAGCGCTCCACAGCGCGAGATGTGCGACCAGGCAGACCGGTTCACATGTGCGCCTATCTGAAACTGCCTCCGCTCCAGGGCGCTGCGCTTCAGTTCTGCGTCCAGTGCAACCAGGCTGTAAGCCTACTGCAGTGTAGCTATAAAATGGTTCAGAGCTACCTGAACCAGCCCTAACTAAAAGCCCTGTCATAACTAGACGTCCATGATGATTGGATGGTGTTTTTATAGCACTGTCCGTCACACAGGTGACTGACTTTTTTCATTTTTGTGAAAAAGTATTGAATTAATTGGTTGCAATCGGATTGTGAAGAGGATTTCCATCAGTTCAGTAAGAACATGCTCCAGAATAGGATCTCCAACCCTACCTTTAAGACCAAGGATGAGGAGTTTTTCATCATGCACTTTGAGGAAAAAGTTGAAATGTAAAAAAAAAAGATTGTGTATTTCCTTCTGATCAAATGGAGTTCTCATTTCAATCTCTTTAAAGTCCTAATGCTTCATCTACACTGTGTTTATGAGCCAACAGAGACAGAATGTGTTTGTTGCTGAAGTTGATTCAGTTTGTTTATATCATTCAATCTAAATCTTAAAATAAAAACCAAATCATATTTGACCTGATTGTCAAGCTTTGTTCTCAAAGTTGATGACAAAAAAAATCATTTTTTCATCCATGGCTCTAATACTCTTTTATACCTGTGAGTCTGAGATATGGATCGTTGTGTGTACAGTACAGTCATGTATTTCCTGTGTTCATGTGTTGAATGGGTCTGTGGTGATCATCAGGTTGCCAAGTGGACTGGAGATTTCTTCAATAAGGGGATCTATGACATCCACATTGAGCTGAGAGGAGTACCGCTGCTGGAGTGGGAGACCGAGGTTGAGATGGACAAGTAAGATCAACCTAAAAGACTAAAGTCTCTGTCTTTCTGCACCGGCCTGTTTTATGTTCTTTTATTTTGGTCATTTGCTGCGTGCATTACGATCCAAAGCCTTCCTGCTCAGAACAGTGCAGCACATACAACTAATCTGATCTGTGTGTGGAATATATGAGGATTCATTATCATGATAGAGACAGAAAAATATGACCGATTCTGACAGGTCAGTCATTATATTGTATTGTTGTGACATTACATTTTAGTACTGCGTAGAGGTTGGCATACTCACTATTGTACAACATTAACAGATGAGCAAAGTTTCAAGGAAGTTTATTGGACACATCTAGAAAATGGAATAACAAAACATGAAACTAAGACAAGCTACATACACTATGTACACGTGTGTGTGTGTGTGTGTGTGTGTGTGTTGGTGAGAGTGTATGGCTATGCGTCGGTGACCATGTGTCTGTGAGGTGTGAAGTGTGATCTCAGACAATGGGAAAGATGGAGGATGGTTGCTCTGTTCTGAGACAAAAGGGGGTTACAACCAAATGGCCTCCAAGGCCAACTACATGTGATGTGGGGGAGGTGAACAAAGGTGTGTCCTTTGTTCAACGCTCAAGTTGCATGTTGAACATAGGTTAACTAAATATGAGACTATAGCTGACAACAACAAAGCAACAACAACAAAGCTCAAGTATTTTAACTGATTTCAATCAATACATACATTGGCATGGTTGAAGTACTCTATGCTTAGTCAAGGTGCAAGGTAATCCTAACTAGGCCCAGTTACCAAGTCACATGAAGGTGAGAAGTTCCGGTGCTGGTGGGGATTCCTGCGGTTGCAGGGTTGCCGGTCCTGTTGCGGTTTGTCAAGTCCAGTGATTGTGTCTTTGTCCAGTGAACTACAGCCGTCCTGGCTGTGTAGTTTGAGTTCCGTTGAGGAGAGTCCTTCTCCTTGCAGAGTTGGTTGGTTGTTCTGCTTGGCGTTGTGGCTCCGTAGCTCAACTAGCAGAGCTTGCGTCGTGTTAGCTGGTTCCTTTTCTTTCATCCGTTGGTAGGCACTCGCGGCGCTACCAGTGGAGGCGTCTGCCTTGTGCAGGCCTCATGGAGATTGGAGAGCTGTAGCAGTAGCTCCAGGTGAGGAGCTGAGAGGAGCGGCAGCTCCTGCTGAGGTGAAGAAGAGAAGAGGGCGAAGAGCGAGGGAACTCAGAGGAGCGGCAGCTCCTTCTGAGAACCACTGAGAAGAGAGAGCAGAGAGAGAAGAGAAGGGCACTTCTCCTTTTATATGGCCTGTGACCTCACAGGTAGGGCTGGGTATTGTTGAGAATCTCACGATTCGATTCGATTTCGATTCATTAGGTCACGATTCGATTCGATATCGATTCGATTCGATATTGATTGAAATGCTTCGATATCGATTCAGTATCAAGCAGAAATACACAAATAAGAGTACCAGATTTTTTTTTTTTTTAATAATTATTTGTTTAGTTTCATGCCTTATGAACAGCCATAGTATAACTCATAGCATAACAAAATATGACACTGCTTTAACACTGAACTACAGTGCAGCTAAATTTAAATTAGGCTATGTGATACTTTCCTCTTGGAAAATAACTCATAACATTTTGAGTAATAAAACAATACAAAACAATATTATTAATAATAGTTGACTGCACAACTGAAAATATTGTAGCGACCCCGCAGTAATGTTCTTGTTATGATGTTTAAGTTCTGTGATTTCTGACTGACTGTCAATGTGTATGGTACGGGCAGGTGGGATGAGAAACTGAGGGGCTGGGGTGAGTGTGAGGAAGACAGATGTCTGTGTGTAGGTGAGTGAGTGAGGAGGAGCAGAGGAAGAAGTGAGAGCAGCTGTCAGATAAGTTCAGGGTTTCCCGCAGCGCTTTCCTGTTAAGGCGGCCGCCTTAACAACAAAGAGCTGCCGCCTAAACTAACGTCTTAAAAAAAAAAAAAAAGTAGCGATATTCGCCGCCGCCGCCGCCCCCCCCCCCCCGTCGGACGATGGCCGCATCCTCTCACACACATACACACCACAGAGAAGCACGCATGCATAACAGCAGCGCGTGTTGAAAGCGAAAGTTAATACGGCACGGCGCGGTGCGTCCCTCCCCCGACGATCGATCCCCGCTGCTGCTGCTACTCACTCCCATATTGTTATGGTTTGGTCTAGTGCGGCCCCCGTCCGTACAGCGCGAATCACACGAGACTGTTGCTCGCAGCGCCCCCACTGGCCAGGGGCTTGAATCGATTCCAAGGGGGCAGTTGTCGGTCTGAGAAGTGAAGCTCACTTCCGCGTTCAAAAAACTGCAATCCCCTCGGATTCCTCTGGGGCTGGTGTCAGAAGGGAGCATTCCCCATAGACCCCCATGTTAAAATCGCCGACTTTACATCCTCAGTAAACATGTTAAAAGCCTGGTGTCAGAACGTTTTTTCGTCTCAATCGATAGTTTCTACCCCTGCACACACTCTGAGGGGGGTGAATTTTTTTTTAACTCTACAGTTTTACTGTTATTAGGTTAAAATTCTGGAGGGGGCGCTCGTGAGCAGCAACATGTAAACACGCATCTTCCTCGAGCTCTGCATGAAAATTACAATTTCGTTAAATTTAATCCTCTAAAACAATCAAATAACTTACAAAATCGTATCCTAAACCTTTCACTATACAGTCGCTGCAGTTTTTTTTCTTTTTTCTGTCTTTTTACACCCGTTTAACGCCTACGCGCATGCCTCGTAAATCGAGGCCCAAGCGAGCAACTACACCCCCGGACTCTCCCATGGCAGAAGCTCCTACGGACACCTCGGCCGTCGCCTCCATAATGGAAGCTATCAAAGCCTCTGAACGGTCGGTCTTGACTAAAATAGAAGACACGGTCTCTACACTAGCGACTGACTTGCACACGAAAATTGAGAGCCTCTCCGACGAGCTTCGTCAAGAAATAAACACAGTCCGCTCTGAAGCACGGGAAGCTCTGGAGACGGCTAACCAGGAGCTCAAGCTACATGCTACATCGATACGTAGCCTGGAAGACGGGGCTAACCACTACTCTGACCGGGTCGTTGAGCTTGAGACACAGCTCACATCGCTGTCTTCTCAAGTCAAGCAGTTAACATCTAAGGCGGAAGATCTGGAGTCAAGGCAGCGCAGAGACAATCTACGTATTATCGGAGTGGAGGAAAGCCTCGGGGATATTCGTATGGAAAGGTCAGTGGCTAAACTGCTACAAGACGCACTGGGTCTGGACTACACCCCGACACTTGACCGAGCCCACAGAAGCCTGATGCCCAAACCCAAGCAGGGGGATCCCCCGCGACCGATCGTGGTTAAGTTTCACTATTTTCAAGAAAAGATGGATGTCTTGAGAAGAGCGTCAAGCCGACGCCCGGTTCAGCATAACAACAAGCCCATCTACATATACCCAGACTATACTGCTGCTGTGAGGAAACGTCGGGCTGCATTCAAGGAAGCGAGAGAGCTGCTGAGCCACTGCCCCAACACCCGGTTTGGTCTGCTGTTCCCCGCGACGTTGAAAATCACCGGCCCAAATGGAGAACAGAGATCATTCGACAATCCTGCTGAAGCTAAGCAATACATTGTTGGTCACTTGCAAACCGAGGAGGCAGGTAACTGAAGGACTGTAAACCCCACGGTCACATACCTGTTATGCCACAAAATGTCATGTAAGTTTATTTACTCTTCACCTGTACGGTAAACTAAGTCATGACAACTTTGAAAGGGCACATTAACCAGATACGCCAGTATTTTCATGGGGTTTATTTGTAATCAGAGCACAGTAGCCATTATTATCAATCAATAATATGCGGGTAGTTTGTTAACCCTGGTAACACTTTTTTTTCATTTATTCACTTATTATTATTTTTCTTCTTATTATTTTCTTTTTTCTTCTCCCCCTTTTTTTTTTTTTTATTTTTTTATTTTTTATTTATATATATATATATTTATAATTTTTTTTATTTCATTTACCTTTTCCCCTTTTCATTTCCTCTGTCCTTAAGTAATGAACCATTACACAGGCTTCACTTTAAGTGGACGGATAATCCTCAATCTACCTCTATCTTTCTATTTATTATTATTATCACCATTATTATTACTATATATATATTTATATATATTAATATATTTTTTTTTTGTTTTTTTTTTTGTTTTTTGTTGTTGTTTATGGCAGCTACTTAAAGTAACTAACTCAGCAATCCTAATCTTAGAGGATCATTATGTCTTTAACTGTTCTTTTCATGCATAGTTCTTGTAGGGCTTAGTTAACACCAAGTGTTCTTGTTCGATGGTATGCTCAACTGGTGACGGAGCAACCTACTTGGGTGGGCTGATAGCCTTTAAGGATGGGTACCAAGAGTATTTTGTTAACCTGTTTTCAACTCTTCAGAAGTTTTTTTTGAGTTTGTTTACACTGTATGTTTGCGTTGTTAGATCCAACCATTTTCTCCAAGGGCTTGAGGACATGATATATCTTTGCAAATTCAATGTAACATGACGTCACAGAGACAGATACATAGAGCTCCTGGCTCTGTTTCTTTCATCTCCTGGAATATTAGAGGCATGGGCAATGCAGTTAAACGTAACAAGATTTTTTGTCATTTGAGATCATTTAACCCAGACATTATATTTCTGCAGGAGACGCATCTGAAGGTCAATCATCATACAAGGTTGAGAAACAGTTGGATCGGCCAGGTCTATCATTCCAACTTTAACCACAACTCAAGAGGTGTCGCAATTCTTTTTAGGAAGGGAGTCCAATTCAGTCATACTAAAACAATCCAAGATCCCAGTGGTAGATTTATCATATTAGTTGGCAAGCTATATAACTCTCCCATTATTCTTGTCAATATCTACGGCCCAAATTGGGATGACCCTCAATTTTTTACTAAAGTAATTTCATCCTTAACTGATGTCAACACCCATCAGCTTATTATAGCTGGAGACTTGAACTGTGTTCTTCATCCTCAATTAGACAGGTCCAATCCCAAACCGGGCAGCCAACTGTCCAAATCTGGTGGTGTCCTTGATTCTTTCATGCACTCGTATAATCTTTCTGACCCCTGGAGGAAACTGAATCCAGATGCAAAACAATTTTCTTTTTTCTCACCTGTCCACAAAAGTTATTCAAGGATAGACTACTTCCTGATCAATAATAACCTCCTCCCGCATGTTACCAACTCACAATACCATAGTATTGTAGTGTCAGATCATTCTCCTGTACAATTGGACATTTACTTCCCGGAGAATGTCCGATCCCGACGAACGTGGCAGCTTGACCCTGCCCTGTTGTTATGCTCTGAATTTAAAAAATTTGTTGCTGGACAAATAGACCTCTTTTTTGAAATAAATGACTGTCCAGATATATCCCGTCGTACCTTGTGGGAATCACATAAAGCCTATATTAGGGGTCAGATAATTTCATATACAGCACATAAAAATAAAGAACACAATAAACGCCTTTTGGAAATTGAGCAGGCTATAGCAGACATCGATAAGAAGTGCTCAACACAGGCCTCATCAGATCTACACAAAGAGCGCATCTTATTACAAATGGAATATAATAACCTTTCTACCCATAAAGTAGTAAGTAATTTGCTTAAAACTAAACACAAATTCTACGAGCACGGTGAGAAAGCAGGTCGAATGCTCGCACATCAGCTCCGACAGTCAACTAGCAATTCCCAAATTTCAGAGATTAACATCGGCCCGGACGTAACCACGTCTGACCCGAACCTTATAAACAGTCAATTTAAAAAGTATTACTCAAATCTTTATTTGTCAAATGTGGACACAAATACGGCTCAAATTCAATCATTTTTGGACTCTCTAGATGCTCCCACTCTTAACCCAGACATCCAATCCTCCCTTGATCAACCTCTCACCACCAATGAGATTCAAGCCGCTATAAACTCTATGCAGAGCGGGCGGACTCCAGGACCTGATGGGTTTCCAATTGAGTACTATAAGACATTCTCTTCCAAACTAGTCCCCTTAATTAAAGCAATGTATGATGAAACTCTGGAAGCTGGCTGCTTACCACCAACTCTCACCCAAGCAACCATATCATTAATATTAAAAAAGGATAAAAATCCACTTGACTGCTCATCTTACAGACCCATCAGTCTCCTTTGTTGTGATTACAAAATTCTGACCAAAGCCTTGGCTAACAGATTAAATGATGTGATACCAGCACTTATACATCAGGATCAGACTGGCTTCGTTCCAGGCCGACAGCCCTTTTTCAACCTAAGGCGGCTCTTTAATGTAATGTATTCCACCCATTCCACACAGCAGCCTGAGGTAATTTTGTCACTCGATGCCGAAAAGGCTTTTGATAGGATAGAGTGGGAGTATTTATATGCAGTCATGAAGAAGTTTGGATTTGGGGAAACATTCAGAAACTGGATCAAAATTTTGTATAGTAGTCCTATGTCGGCCGTAAAAACGAATGGCTCAACATCAGCATATTTTCCATTATATAAAGGCACGCGTCAGGGCTGCTGTCTGTCGCCATATTTGTTTGACTTAGCCATAGAACCTCTGGCCATTGCGATCAGGGGGGATGAGAGAATCAAGGGCATCACTAGAGGAAACACAATCCATAAGACTGCGCTCTATGCAGATGACTTGCTCCTTTTTGTCTCCAACCCAAGCCAATCTATACCTCACCTTCTGCAGTTACTACAGGAATTTGGGAGTTTATCTGGCTATAAATTAAATTTATCAAAAAGTCTTCTTTTTCCCATAAATGATGTAAGCAAATTATTAGACTATGACGCATTTCCCTTTAAAATTGAACATCAGTCCTTTAAGTACCTAGGTGTACAAGTAACCAGTTCATTTAAGTCACTTAAAAAGACCAATTTTGATAACTTATTAGAACAAACCAAAAAAGATTTAGAGAGGTGGTCTTGCCTTCCTGTCTCGCTAGCAGGCCGCATAAATGCTCTCAAGATGACAGTATTGCCTAGATTCCTATACATGTTTGTAGCAATCCCTATCTGGCTCCCAAAACAGTTTTTTATTAAGCTGGATAAGTATGTCTCATCGTTTATTTGGAACCGAGCCATGCCTCGTATAAAGAAGATCTATTTGGAAAGGCCTAAATCTGAAGGAGGATTGGGTCTCCCAACTTCCTCCATTACTATTGGGCATCAAATATTTCCAAGTTGGCATACTGGGTGACGTCTTTCTCCGACAAAAATGGGCCTGCCTGGGCGATGATGGAGCTTTCATCACATGCATCAATATCCCCCATCTCGCTGCTAACAGCTCCACTGGCAACGCAGACAAATCGTAAGACTTTTTCTAATCCTGTGGTGTCAAATTCCATTAGAATTTGGGTACAATTTCGCAAGCATTTTAACCTTGATCAGATCAATAGCCTTTCCCCTCTTTCTTTCAATCATCTCTTCGCACCCTCACAGGTGGATCAATGTTTCGCTGGCTGGCATCGACATGGACTGGTTTTCTTTGACGATTTGTTTGATGAGAGCTCCTTCCTTTCATTTGAAGCCCTAGTAAAAGACCATAATATCCCAAGATCTCACTTCTTCAGATATCTCCAAGTACGCAGCTTTGCCTCCAGACATTTCTCTACTTTCCCCAAACCGCCAGATAAAGATTCTGCGTATGATTTATTAAATCTGAATCCATGGAACAGGGGTCTGATCTCCAAGGCTTATAACATAGTACACAATGTGGATCCCCCATCACACACTAAAACGCATGAAACATGGGAACGCGATCTGGAAACCGTGATACCAGATGATGTCTGGGATAAATGTATCTCTAACATACACACCTCCTCTATATGTATTAGGCACGGGCTGATACAATTCAAAGTATTTCATCGGCTACATTACTCCAATGATAGGCTAGCTAAAATATACCCGTCTGTTCTCCCTACCTGTCCTAGGTGTGGCAACCAAGTGTCACTGGGCCATATGTTCTGGTCCTGTCCCTCTTTAGTTAATTTCTGGTCCTCCATTTTCGACTGTCTATCTGTTCTATGCAACACACCCCTCAAACCCAACCCACTCACCGCTTTGTTTGGAGTCACACCCTCAGAAATATACACCACTAATAAACAAAAGAGAGCAATAGCATTCTGCAGCCTTATAACTCGTAGGGTGATCTTAATGAACTGGAAATCTAATAAATGCCCGCCCTTCAGGAGATGGATTCAGGAGGTTCTATCTTTGCTTCAGTTAGAAAAGATAAGACATACACTAAACGGCTCCTGTGACGCATACACCAGAGTGTGGTCTCCTTTTATTGATTATGTTAAGGAGTTTATTCTGTAACTAATCATATTATTTTGGTATTTTCAATCTGTCTGACTAGTCTTTGATGTTACACTTTTGCAACATTGGATCCCCCCTTTTTTTTTTTTTTTTTTTTTTTTTCTCTACTCTTGGTCCCCAGGGAGGGTATGTGGGAGGGCACTAGTATGGGATTATGTTCACAAGATCTGATATCTTGTATCTTGTATTTTTGATTATTCGTTTGTTTGTATGTTTGTTACTCTTATATAACTGAAAATGCCTTAAATAAAGTTGTTAAAAAAAAAAAAAAAAAAAAAAAATTCTGGCCAATTAGGGCGCGGAAACGTTGAGTGACAGGTCCGAGCAGCTCCGTGGACAGCTGCTTCGAGGCCAGTGGGCGGGTTCTCGGCCGGCCAATCCAACATGGCGCTGTTCAGGCCGCCATATTTGAGTCACAAAAACGACTCCCCAAAACCAATGGGTGACGTCACGGACGCTACGTCCATTCTT
>NW_028220061.1:0-3074 GCF_045865225.1 Trachurus japonicus | reverse complement strand
GAGTTTGACATGTACGTATTGGGTACTGTACATGGCCAGTTTATGATGCAGTTATTTCAAAAACATGCCTTTTGCCTTTTTAAGAGTAATTTGCTGCCTTGACACACGATGAGTCACCAAAATACATCCAACAGGTGTAGGCGAGAACAAACTGGATCAGAAAAATAGCACTGCATACAGTATCTATACATGTCACATGGAAGACGTCTTTTACTTCTGTCTTTTGCAGTCTGATAGACAGTAGGCTAGGTGTAAATCCTTTGTCAGTGATCCTTTCTTTTGTCCAGCTATTTGAGAAAATTTTCAGTGACAAGAATTCAACACAAGCAGACAACAACACATTACATATTGTTGGAATATGTAATTTTATGATTCACTGTAGAGTTGAGCAAAGGGAATAAAGGAGACCACAAGACTAATCATTGATTTCCATGTAAACAAATGTTTCAGTTATAAAAATAGATAAGTGGGATTCAGACGAAAATATGTGGGAGTCATTGTGCTAACTAGGAAATTATTAAAATCACATTTCTTATTCTGTTTGTGCAAGACAGAGAACAGAGTCAATTTAATTTTATGTGATTGTACTGGAGAGCTAGATAAACATATTACTTCCTGAAGGTGCAATTAGAAATTTGTTGATAAAACACTGCAGTTTGTTTGTTTTTAAACCCTGCAGCCATGTCTGTCTATTTATTTTATTTCTGTGATATTTGACCAACCATTTAATGCAGTCGGGGGATAAAGTCATTTGGCCAGATAGTGAAAGTGGTGGTCACAGACATACTCAGCAGCAAAACCAGAGCTGCTTATTCCAATAAAGCAGAACTTTTTAGAAATATTTTTGCTTTGAAGTGATGATTCATGCAAGTGTGGCTGTGAGTGTGTTACTGTGTGTGTTTCCAGTGCCGTGTGTCATTTATGCCTCTGAGGAGCTGCAGGTGTGACCTGCTGGGATGCTTGCCAAAGAGGTGGAAAGCCATAGAAAGAAAATTATGAGGGAGAGAGAGAAAGCCGGAAATGGAGCTGTGAAAGTGTAACAAAAAGTACATCACAGAGGCAAAATAAACTGTGCATGTGTATATATGTGACAGTCATGCAGATATAAGATAGAATATACAGAAATACAGCACATTGTGTGCATGAAAAAGACAATGAGAAAAACCAGAAAAAAGGAAAAAACAGAGAAGGACATAATGACAGATGGGAGCAGTGGAATGTGACAGAGTTGCAAGGTTGGGAGGAAGAGGAGGATGGAAAAACAGAGTGAAGGGGGCTCAAGGGGAAAGCTCAAGGTGTAAATGAGAGAGAGTGAGTGAGACAGATGGAGAGAGAGGGGAAGAAAAAGAAGAAATCTATTGACAGGCTCAGACAATGCTGATTAATGATCAGGGATTGCACCGCTGTTTTCATCGACTCTGCCTGTCAATCTCACAGATACTTTCTCTTTCTTTCCTTGAAATACATCTGGAGCCACTCTGGTACTTTGTTTTTAGGCCACAGTACATTTCAGGAAGAATTTTGAAGTGACATTGTGATTGTTACACACAATTCAAGTTACTTTAAACTATGTTATTCTGTCACCGTTGTGGGCCATTTGTCATTTAAAAGAACAAAAAAAACATTCTCTGTCCTTTTAACTGAAAGAAATCGGCAAAAAAAACAAACATTTTCGAACATTATTTTATCAGCTGATGTCAACTAGCATTTCTTGACTCATCTATGACAACAAGCCAAACTAGCATTGGTCACAGAGCCACTGCCAGCTCTACACACAACCCCCAGCTGTTTTCCTTCATTTAACCCTTTGATGCACAACATATGCACACCCCCTCTAATGCGCAACATGGGTCTAAAATGACCCGCATTCATTTTCCATGTGAATTCATGCTGGGTGAGTGTTTCTTTGTGGTATCTTTTAAAATCAATATATTTTATGATTGAATCCTCCAAGTATCATTTGAATATCTTGTTTTTAATTAGTACAGGGTGTTATTTCCATTTTTACTTTCTTATTTTATGAACAAATAGACAAAAAGTCTCAGAGAGTGGACCAGTTAGCTAGCTAGCAGTTGACATTTCTACATTCTACTGTATTAGTTAACTACAGTAGAACATGTCACCAGCTAGCTAGCTAGGTAGCTGTTGACATGTTCTAGCTGGTGTCTACAATAGAATATTATTCTATTGTTGTCACCAGCTAGAACATGTCATCATGTTAACAGTTAGCTAACTTGCTAATATTAAGGTATTTCCCTTTATGACAAGTAATGTAGCTACTTATTCAAGGTAACTAAAACCTTATCAATTATGCACAGTTATCTTTAATGAGTCATCAAATGTTTCTTTAGGTAAATTGGAATAATTGTAAAACAAGTAAATATGATTATATGTGCTTAAAAAAGAATATTTACTGAAGAAAATGATAAATACTGTGCAGTGATTTCAAAGATATAACATTGAAATAGACTACTCAGATAGAATAAACTATGGTTAGCTGTTGACCACAGAAGAATATGTCAACAGAGCTATTAATGGGGGAAAAGGACAGGTAATGACTAGTCATTATTGTAATCAAGGAAACAATGGTCTGTTGTTGGTATAGATAGTGAGGGAATGCTAAAATTAAAGTATTCTTGCTATACTTGTTTTTTCAACCGGTCCACTCACTGAGACATTTTTGTTCATTTTTGTTCACAAGTTAGAAATGAAAAATGGAAATAATGACCCCACTAATAAAAAACAAGATATTAAATAATACTTGGAACATTCAATCATAAAATAGATAGATTTCAAAAGTTACAGCAAAGAAACTATCACTCAGCATGAAATCACATTGTAAATGAATGTGGGTCATTTTAGACCCATGTTGCGCATTAGAGGGGTAGTGATACAAAATGTGTTTTTATTAAAAAAGTGAAAAAGTAAAAAATAAAATAAGGATGTATTATGATCAAAAACAAGTTAATTGAGGAATACCTGGAATTCTATATGATGAAATAAATTTTTCGCAAAGATATAGCACAAAAAAACTCACTCGGGTCTATTTAGACCCATGTTGTGCATCAAAGGGT
>NW_028220060.1:27500-34689 GCF_045865225.1 Trachurus japonicus | reverse complement strand
CTAGAAAATTTCCTCTCGGGAAATTTTGAATGGGCCGCGGGGCTACTGCCGATTTTGCCATCTCTGTCAACATGGGAATCAAACCCACGATCTTAAGCGCAAGACAGAGCTGATCAGACAGACTCCATGATCATATTTCTATAAGCACTGATATGGAGGAGCTGTAACCACATTAGGTTAACTGTGTGTGTGTGTGTGTGTGTGTGTGTGTGTGTGTGTGTGTGTGTGTGTGTGTGTGTGACACCAACAATGTTTAACTTTAAAACCAGATTAAATCATGGTTTAAGTTTAAATTCTGTTGCACGTTAACTGTGTTTTAATCACATGAAGGTGTGTGTGTGTGTGTGTGTGTGTGTGTGACTGTAATCACATGAAGCTGGCTCTAGAGTCTGTGTGTGTGTGTGTGTGTGACTGACTTGACACATAGTTAGTTAGTAGCTGCATCCTGTGTCAGTCTGATTTAGCTGTGTCTGTGTTTATAAACATTTAATCGAGCGCCAGGTGGATTGTTTATGAAGTTAACGAGCCCTGGCCTGAGGATCAAAGAGGTTACCACGGCGATAGGGGCCCCCGCAGGCTGAGACAGACAGAAACGTGGAGAAAAACAGCCATTTTCTGCCTCTAAACCGGCCTCACAATTAGGCTTAGCATGACAAAACGGTAACTCCTATCAGAACAAAAACACAGATCAACGTTGGCTCTAAGGACTTACTGAAAATTTCGGTTACGATTTGGTGTTTTCTACAGTAAATATTTTGGCGACGCTGGCAGTTTTAAAACATCAGGCCGTTCTGCCTCCTCTCAGAAAATATTTGTATTGGACTCAATGAGGAGCAGGGACAGACGTGGCCGCACTCAGAGGCTGATTCTGTAAGTTCTGTAAGTCTCTCTGATATTTTGAGCACATGACATGAGAGATAACAAGTTTGTCTTACAAATTCTGAAAAAATTATGTCTGTAGAGTGTAAATTGTGGCCGTGGTGGCAATTTATCCAGAAAAAATACAGAATGTTTCTTCACTCTCTCCCACTCTAACCGATGATGTCACGCACTCTGACACGGAACATTCCATGCAATTACACACCCATTATAAACTCATAATTTCTCCAAAAATGATCATGGTCATTGATCAGGGATTGATCAAAAACTATATGACCTATCAAAACGTGGAGTAATGCGACAATACACAAGACTTGTGTCTACTGTTTAAAGTTTAAATGGAGTCTCTAGGTGAAAGTATGCCTGAGCAGTAGACGTTTGTTAAACTCCAATGATTGGTCTTTTTCACTCTTTTTTTTTCCGCCCGTCCCATTGACTTACATGCAAAATTTTTGCGCAGTTTTTCGCGACTACGTCGCGAAAAATTCGTAAACTGTTGAGAAAAGTAATAGCACAAGCCGATCCCGATCAAGAACGCACGTTTTGATATATAATATGTCCTGCAACTCTTCGAGTTGCAGGACTAGTAGCGAATCGAAATCTGGCCGGAAGTGGAAAAATAACCTAGAAAAAAAGCATTTCCAAGAATGGAAATGGTGTGACTGCTGATAGCAACTGAACGCTGTTGCAGAATTAGCAAATAGTGCAAGCAGTGATCACCATACAAATGTTTGAACAAGGTTGGAATTGAACCCACAACCTCATGGTCATTAGACTTCCACTCTGCCTCTAGGCCACGGTGCACACACAGTTGCAGAGACTGTTGTCTGTTAATGATCTGCACACTGTCAACATCAAGAAAGCTTGAGAGTCAAGCTTGAATGACTTAGAATGAAAATTTCTGTGAATTTCAGGCTGAGAGCAGCAGTTTCAACATGAAGCAAGTTATCAGAAGTCAACAGAGGACAACTGGGAAAATAATTCACTATAATTGTTGTTGAGGCAAGAATTGAACCAGCAACCTTCAGGTCTCCAGACCAGCAAGCTAACCACTAGGCTACAGACAGAGACAGTATGTGAGGGGTAAAGAAAACCTTTGATAAGAGGATCACTGGCTTCTGCTTAAAAAAAAAAAAGTAAGGAATCGAACCCATGACCTCATGATCAATAAACCTTTACTCTGCCACTTCGCCACAGAGAGCACAGACATAAGCATGTTTCAGACAGAGTTGTGGAGAATTCTCAGCATTGGGCTGAATGAGAGCAGAGAGCTCCCTGGCTGCATTTAAAAAATATTTTAAATTATTATCTAAGTCTCTTTGCATTTTTGACCAGAATTTTAGCCAGAAGACAAGTGTGGCTACAAAACTGGAGAAAATAATTTGTCTAGAGTTTAATTTGCAGAAAAAGTTAAATATTTTAAAAAGTATAAATAGTTAAAAAGAGAAAAGTAATGCCGATAAAGTTCAAAAAAAGCTGCACGTTTTGATATATGAATTGTTGAAATAGCACAACACCTAACACACTAACCATATGGCCACAGAGAACCTGAGTTACAATGAGCTTTATACTATGAGGAATCAAAGACTGTCCAATGACAGCTGAATAATTGGAATCAAAAGTCAAGCAATGAAGTGAAAAGACTGAGGCAGGAATCGAACCCATGACCATATGATCACTAAACCTTTACTCTGCCACTCGGCTACAGAGAGCACACTGCTTTCAAAACTGTTGTCATTCATTGTAATGTGATGATGTGCTGCAAACTGGTATGGAGTAATCAAGGAGATAACAAACACCTGTAACCAATTGAAGGCGGGGGAGGAGAGCAGAATTCAACATAACATAACAAGAGTTCTTCCCTTGGATTCGAACCAGTGACCTTAGGGTTGGCAAGCAGTTACCCTACCCACTACACTACAGTGGAGTTATCAAGAAGACAGGTTGAGACTTTGATGAATGTGAGATTTTTTGTGAAAAAGTTAAATATTTGAAAAAGTATAAATAGTTAAAAAGAGAAAAGTAATGCCGATAAAGTTCAAAAAAAGCTGCACGTTTTGATATATGAATTGTTGAAATAGCACAAAGTATGAAGGACTAGAAGAAGACCGTAAAAAGGCGGAAGAAAATGGCCAAACAGAAGAACAATAGTGTGACTGCTTCAGCAGTCACACTAATAACTAGAAAATTTCCTCTCGGGAAATTTTGAAAGGGCCGCGGGGCTACTGCCGATTTTGCCATCTCTGTCAACATGGGAATCAAACCCACGATCTTAAGCGCAAGACAGAGCTGATCAGACAGACACATGATCATCTTTCTATAAGCACTGATATGGAGGAGCTGTAACCACATTAGGTTACCTGTGTGTGTGTGTGTGTGTGTGTGTGTGTGTGTGTGTGTGTGTGTGTGTGTGTGTGTGTGTGTGTGTGTGTGTGTGTGTGTGTGTGTGTGTGTGTGTGTGTGTGTGTGTGTGTGTGTGTGTGACACCAACAAGGTTTAACTTTAAAACCAGATGAAATCATGGTTTAAGTTTAAATTCTGTTGCACGTTAACTGTGTTTTAATCACATGAAGGTGTGTGTGTGTTTGTGTGTGTGTGTGTGTGTGTGTGTGACTGTAATCACATGAAGCTGGCTCTAGAGTCTGTGTGTGTGTGTGTGTGACTGTAATCACATGAAGCTGGCTCTAGAGTCTGTGTGTGTGTGTGTGACTGACTTGACACATAGTTAGTTAGTAGCTGCATCCTGTGTCAGTCTGATTTAGCTGTGTCTGTGTTTATAAACATTTAAACGAGCGCCAGGTGATTGTTTATGAAGTTAACGAGCTCTGGCCTGAGGATCAAAGAGGTTACCACGGCGAATAGGGGCCCCCGCAGGCTGAGACAGACAGAAACGTGGAGAAAAAACAGCCATTTTCTGCCTCTAAAACCGGTCTCACAATTAGGCTTAGCATGACAAAACGGTAACTCCTATCAGAACAAAAACACAGATCAACGTTGCTCTAAGGACTTACTGAAAATTTCGGTACGATTTGGTGTTTCTACAGTAAATATTTTGGCGACGCTGGCAGTTTTAAAACATCAGGCCGTTCTGCTCCTCTCAGAAAATATTTGTATTGGACTCAATGAGGAGCAGGGACAGACGTGGCCGCACTCAGAGGCTGATTCTGTCAATTCTGTAAGTCTCTCTGATATTTTGAGCACATGACATGAGAGATAACAAGTTTGTCTTACAAATTCTGAAAAAATTATGTCTGTAGAGTGTAAATTGTGGCCGTGGTCACAGTTTATCCAGAAAAAATACAGAATGTTTCTTCACTCTCTCCCACTCCTAAAACCGATGATGTCACGCACTCTGACACGAACATTCTGTCCAATACACACCCATTATTAATCTCATAATTTCTCCAAAAATGATCATGGTCATTGATCAGGGATTGATCAAAAACTATATGACCTATCAAAACGTGGAGTAATACGACAATACACAAGACTTGTGTCTACTGTTTAAAGTTTAAATGGAGTCTCTAGGTGAAAGTATGCCTGAGCAGTAGACGTTTGTTAAACTCCAATGATTGGTCTTTTTTTCCCGCCCGTCCCATTGACTTACATGCAAAATTTTGCGCAGTAAATCGCGACTTACGTCGCGAAATATTCGTACACTGTTGAGAAAAGTAATAGCACAGCGATCCCGATCAAGCCGCACGTTTTGATATATAATATGTCCTGCAACTCTTCGAGTTGCAGGACTAGTAGCGGACCGAAAGTCGGCCGGAAGTGGAAAAATAACTAGATAAAGTATCATTTCCTGATGGAAATGCGTGTGACTGCTGAAAGCAGCTGAACGCTGTTGCAGAATTAGCAAATAGTGCAAGCAGTGATCACCATACAAATGGTTGCCCAAGGTAGGTATCGAACCCACAACCTCATGATCAGCAGACTTTCACTCTGCCTCTAGGCCAGTGTATACACAGTTGCAGAGACTGTTGTCTGTTGATGAACTGCACTCTGTCTCACTCTGAAGTTAACTAGCCCAAAGCTGTAGTTCCAGTGCAAATCAATCTTAGTGCAGTGGTATAAACAAGAAACATGTTAACATAAACCAAGATTGAAAGAGGTAAAGAGAATAGGTGGGGGCGCATATGCATTATCAAGTTTGATCTTGTGACCAGACCAAGTGGTATTGGTTAAAGGTCAAAGTGGCTGACACTAACAAGACTGCTCAGGTGGGATTTGAACCTGTGACCTTGTGATTGGTTGGCAGGAACCTTATCCACTAGGCCATTCCAACACTTCCAATGAAGTAGAGGTTGAGACTTTGATGAATGTGAGATTTTTCAATGATGCTTAAAGTCTCACTCCCCCGACCCTTTTCGGCCATTTTAAAACCAGCTCATTAGCCATGCACATTAGCAATTCACCTCTGGGGGGTGGGCGGAGACTGCACTGTTTTGCACCCGCCCAGCCACCTCCTCGCACCCCACCCCCCGGTTGCTGACAGCTGGACATTGTATAATTACAGATTCAGCGCATTTAGTGTAAAACTCTCCACTGGGATTTGATCCCAGACTGGAGCATAGTCCTTGCTCACAGTGCAAGCTGCTCTACCAGGTGAGCTATACCTATTATACCTTGACAGCTACACCGAGCTGCCAAGCCTTTCAACTCTGAGCCATATGAAGAACTTTTGTGACAGACTGTATATTGTAAAATAGCCAATCTGTTAAAAAAAATGGAAGACCAGAAAAATTTCTGCATCTGTTCCTGCACCACATGATTACACGCACCCGGTCCCTTGTCATAGAGGCACCACTCAAGGAGCCTGGGAAAGTAGATAATCTCACAATTCAGATGATGTTTACAGCTCGTCTCTATCATAAACAGTTCAGATGTTATAATGTCTTGTTGATGTTTTGCAAAACAAGTAATCATATCATGGTCACACAATGAATACTTGAAGTTTCTATTCAGCATAAACACAATTCTGAGTTGAGGACACCCCTAGACACAACAATATAGACTATTAGGCTACATTGTATCATGAAATACTCATAACATCTAAGACATGACAGGTGTGGCATGATAAGCTGGGGGCCAATTTTGGCCAGCTGTAGTCACTATAGAATAGAAAATACTTTATATTAACCTATATTATTTAAATTTCGCATTTTTGCATGTACGGTATGTATTATTTCCAAACTAGTTTTTATTTTCATTTAAACATTCATTTATATGCCAATCAAGAGTGGGTGAGTGAAGGAGTGCAAGAGAAGCACCTGCCCACCTCTCATGTCCAAGAGACTTTGTCCTGTCCTCACAACATGAACGAGGAAGGATAGGATGATAGCCCAGGTTTAATTATTATTATAACCTTTATTTAAATTTGGAAATATATTGAAGAGCAACCTCATTTACTATAATAATGAGGATTAATGATGAGGAAACTGTCACTGTCACATCTGTGCAACACCACATCTAGGCCTGCAAGCCTGCCCGTCTTGTGAGTTCGGGCTGGGCTCCAGCTCACTGAACTCAAGTTACATTAGGCTTGTAAATGTGCAGAGAACCTGAGTTACAATGAGCTTTATACTATCAGGAATCAAAGACTGTCCAATGACAGCTGAATAATCGGAATCAAAAGTCAAGCAATGATGTGAAATGACTGAGGTAGGAATCGAAACCATGACCTTATGATCATTAAGCCTTTACTCTGCCACTCAGCTACAGAGAGCACACTGCTTTCAAGACTGTTGTCATTCATTGTAATGTGATGATGTGCTGCAAACTGGTATGAGTAATGAAGGAGATAACAAACACCTGTAACCAATTGAAGGCGGTGGAGGAGAGCAGAATTCAACATAACATAACAAGAGTTCTTCCCTTGGATTCGAACCAGTGACCTTAGGGTTGGCAAACGGCCACCCTAACCCCTACACTACAGTGAAGTTGTGGTGAAGAGAGGTTGAGACTTTGATGAATGTGAGATTTTTCAATGATTCTTAAAATAAAGAGAAATTAGTATAAATTTGCCACACCAAGTAAGAAGAGGACTTTTTTGTGACCTGTGACTATTTTTTGGTGAATTAAAATGAATTAAAAAGCACTTAACAGCAAGTTACAAAGTTGAGCTCCTTCTCCTGCTGCTGTGAAAAAAATACATTGAGCTGAATGAGAGCAGAGAGCTCCCTGGCTGCATTTAAAAAATATTTTAAATTATTATCTAAGTCTCTTTGCATTTTTGACCAGAATTTTAGCCAGAAGACAAGTGTGGCTACAAAACTGGAGAAAATAATTTGTCTAGAGTTTAATTTGT
>NW_028220060.1:0-22500 GCF_045865225.1 Trachurus japonicus | reverse complement strand
CTGTTTTTCTAAAAAAATCAGCTCCTACTTTTATATTGAAGTGGATGAGCCACTGGAGCGGGTCTAGCTGGACAATTAAGCTCATTGAGACAATTCTGTAAGTCTGTCTGCTGTTTTGAGCACATCAGATGAGACACGACAAGTGTGGCTACAAACCGGTGAGGAAATCATGTGTCTAGAGTTTAATTTGTGGCCGTGCTGGCAATTTATCCAGAAAAAATCCTGAATGTTTTTTCGATCCTCTCACTCTAACGATGATGTCACTCACTCTAAGCCCTGCTCGTTAAGCGCAATACACAACCATTATAAAGTTGGATTTTGTCGAAAATTTTAATGATTTTAAAACAGCCAAATACCTAAAAACTGTTGAAGATATCAATAAGCTGAGTAATATGTGAATAGATTAAAAGTTCGTCTACAGTTTAAAAGTCAAATGGAGTCTGTGGGAGAAAGTATGCTGACGTTTTAGAGGTTCAAAGTAGTAAGAAAATTTTAAAAGTTTGAAGATGTTTTCAATGCATTCCTATGGGAAAAAATTAGCAGAAAAAGTTAAATATTTTAAAAAGTATAAATAGTTAAAAAGAGAAAAGTAATGCCGATAAAGTTCAAAAAAAGCTGCACGTTTTGATATATGAATTGTTGAAATCGCACAAAGTATGAAGGACTAGTTTAAAACCGTAGAAAGGCGGAAAGTAGTAAGAAGAAAAATAAAGAAAATGGCCGAACCGAATAACAATAGTGTGAATGCCTTTTGCATTCACACTAATAAAAGAGAATAAAGATTTGAATAACAATAGTGTGAATGCTTCCGCATTCACACTAATAATAATAAGAAGAAAAAATCCACACAATAACAGTAGTGCCCGGGCTTCGCCCGGGCACTGGTCCCTGCAGCTATTTCATAGCTGTTGGGACCAGTGCCCGGTGCGATTGCCCGCGGCCCTAACTAGGAAAAAATCCACACAATAACAGTAGTGCCCGGGCTTCGCCCGGGCACTGGTCCCTGCAGCTATTTCATAGCTGTTGGGACCAGTGCCCGGTGCGATTGCCCGCGGCCCTAATAAAGGTAATCACACCATTATAATGTTTAACTGTAAAAATGCACCGATGCAGCAGTGGTGACTGTCAAGACCCTCTGTCAGCAAAGTGATCAATTACAGCGCTTTTTACAGCCTCCTACTGTAGCGCTGTCTGTTCATTTTCATGTCCACATGTTACCGGCTCACAAACAGACAACAATATATTAATTTGCTCTGTCATGTGTTTCCAGTCTGCCTTGGCTTTCGCTGTAACTCCGTAGCTGAATTTCCCTCTCAAAGTATGTGAAATGACCAGCATGGCGATTAAACATAAAATAAATATACTGTAATTACCGGCATGTGAACACATGTCTGTATGTTCAAACAATTTACAATTTACAACTTTTTAAAGGGACAACGAGGAGTTTTGGAAAAGCGAAGCGTTTTCACACTACATTTATGAGCCTCCGCGCGCACCGTGAAATTCTTTGACTGGCGCAAGACAGACTCATATTTTCATTCATCAAGAATTAAAGTCAGAGGTTCGAAGACGATCACATACCGTCGTAGTTCCGACCATAAACAGCGATTCAGCTGTGTTATTATCATGACTCGCCACGAAACCGAAAGTAAGGAAACGCTGGTCGGCTCGACCAGCGTGCCATTTCCTTCTCTGCTTTTCCCCTCCTTTTTTCTAAGTCATCCCTAGCAACGGGGTCAACCACACCTCCCCACTAAGATAAAAGTTTATGTCCCCTCCTTGCTCAGAGTTGCTCTCAGAAACTTCCTAAATCAATCTTAAGTTACACTTTCACTCCAAGTTAGGAGCTCTCTGAGAATCTTTGTGAATACAAACCCTGATCTGTTTGTCTGTTTCTTGCAAACTGCCCTCCGTTTGTCCATCAGCTATTTGCTACCAGTTACCATCAGAAGCTCAAAATCCTTTATTCAAGCCCAAGAGGTTGATTCATGAACAAAGAGAGGCAATCGAGCTACAGTGCATTGAAGCCTAACACTCAACAAACACTAATAATTTAGAAGCTGGGAATTCACCAGTTCTAATAGTAAATTGAATTTTCACTGTGCTGTCATATACAATCACAGGAACATCTTCAGAAATTTGAGTTTTCCTGTTGTTTTTTTTCCACATATCTTAGAGGCAGGTTTTCATCACAAATCTTGGCTGCATTGTCCAAGTTTACCTAGTCTTCTTTTGCTGTGAATTGTATTGGTATTTCCTGGATTTCTTTTCCCTTTATATTTTATTATTTTTTACAGTGTATTTTGACACTTATAATAATTTTAGAGAACTCTGTAAAGAGCGCTGTATAAACTTTACTGCCCCTGGCTTGTGCTGACTGCTTGCACTGTTTACTGCCATTACTGGTACGCCTCTTGATGCCCAACATGCCGATTTCATCAGCTGAGCTGATTTTACACCTCCACCACCACAGTCTTTTAAAGTCTTACAGTTTCTTCTTCTGCAATATATACATTAATAATAGTTGAGATTACATCAGTTGCCTTGTGCATTATGTATAGTATATTCCTTCTGAGTTATGTGCATCTAGGGGATTCTGTTTTGTTACCCCTGCAGGGGTTGTATTACACTCCCACTGAATCTAAAGCAAATTGCTTAGATTTACATAGAGAGCACCCCAGGGGGCAGAATCTTAGCTTTGAGTGTCTACTGCTGTATAAACACACATACACACACACACACACACACACACACACACACACACACACACACACACACACTGTAATGACGGTTTAACTTCAGTGTGCCTGGGAACTTTAAAGCAGTTTTGAGATGTATTGTTGCTAACTTGTCTAATTTCTGTATTTTTTATTCTACAGTCATCAAAGCACTTGAGGTGATGTGCTATGCATGTTGCTTTAAAAAAAAAACCTGTCCAGAAGTTTTACAAAGACTTTTGGTCCATTTTAACATTTTACCTTTTAATAATGGGGATTTCTTCCAACCTGTTGAATTTCCTTCAGTGAAATAGCCTTTGCTTTGCAACTAAAGCGATTTCCTTTGTCACTCCTTGTGTCACACCTAATGGACTTCAAGCTTTCTATGTATGTAATGTGGTTTGTGGCTGTCTAATGGAGGACACACAAGGTGCACTAGTCAGAATAATGTTATCACTGGTGTGATAGGTAAATGGGCAAAAAAAGGTCCTAAAATAAGTTGTTTCCAGGATACGACTTACCTTGGCAAACAAAATAAACCCTAGTTTTTTAACTTGCTAATGTCTTTGGAACTAGGGCTGACCCAAAAAATTCGAAGCTTCATTTGTTGCCATGGTAATCGATCATGAAGTCCTTCACCAATTTTTTTTTTTCTTTTCCTTTTTTTCCTTTTCGACACCGGTTCTCATTGGCAATTGTTACATTAAAATAAGTAGGCTACTTGGCACCCTGGAAACGAGGCTTCGATTTTGATCGTTTTATGTCCGCGGAGCTTCGATTATCAAAATATGATAATCGGGTCAGCCCTACATTATTTGGAACCTTGGACTTGCATCATTTCCACATTTATCAGAAATGAATTCTGGTAATTGGCATAACACAAAAATCAATAAGCCTGTGAGGGTGTACAATTAGAGAATATCCCCTACACTGTTAGAATACGTTTTTTTAGAGCAAGATAAACTGTAATCTGATTTGTGTACAGTGACTGAAGAGGGAGTTAACAACAAGATGCTACTTCAGCTCCATAGACAGAAAGTTTAACATGCACCTCACCCTTTGCCTCTTTTACTATCTTACCAGTCCACAAGGATGGCTTCTCTTATTCTCTCCCTCGTTCACACTCACTCAGTTTCTCACTGTTCCACACTCCGTTATTATCTCGCTCAATTTCACACCCTAAATTGCACATTGTCTATTTCTCATCCTCCGTCTCTTTCTCTGTGACTGTATTCTTTTGTTCTCCCCTGTTCTCCCTTGCTCCTTCTCTGTCATCTTCTCTCTGTCATTCGTTCCATCTCTCTCAATTGCTTCCCCTTTGCTGTGCTGCCTGCGTCCTCTACGGCTGTCTCTGTCCCCCTGTCTGTCCGTCTACTACCTGCCAGTTCCTTCGGGGAGGAGGGCTCTTTGGCGACAGATGGCGGTCTGCTTTTCATCTCAATGGCGACCCTGGAGGAGAAGCGGGCCTTGGTAGGCGAGAGCAACTCCTCATTGGCCATGGAGTCAGTCCTTGTCAGTATGCTCCGTCCACTGCTCTCCTCCTCGACCAGTGCCACAGTGTCTCTCAGGGTGTTGCTAGGCGACATGGCCCTAGACGGTCCTAGCGCTTGGTCGTCCTGACTGTCAGTCATTTTTGAGGCAGAGCGAGGGAGGACTTGGACCTGTCCACCTCCTCCTTGTCCATTGCTCTGCGGTCTTGGCGCTGTCGCCACAATGGCGGCTTTTCCATGGCCTGACCCTTGGTGGATGTAAACCTTGTAACGTATCATTAAGATGATGATGAACACCAGCACGGAAGCAACAATAATCCCTCCGATTATGATGATCATAGTACCACCCAGGAAGTGGCTGTGTAGTTCTTCACACTGGCTGAACCCTGCCTCCGTGGTGAACGCCAGACAGCCCAAAGGACGTGTTGCAGTCAGTGATGTGATGACATCATCAAACACAGCCAGGACACAAAGGTCGTAGTTACGTCCGGGGACGAGGTCCCGAACCAGGAAGTCATTGCTAGTGGATGGGATCATCCTGCCAAAACAAAAACAAATCATTGTTAGAACAACTAATTTTAGTTAATGCACATCAAGCAGAACAAAAATCAAGCCTTCATTTTACTATATGCTTTCAGTCATAAATCATTTTCAAGACGTTAAGGATGATATCATTTAGAGCTTATAGTGATAATATTGACTCGAAAAAAAAGTTATTTAAAAGGTATATATACACACACTTTAAAATAAATAGATAAAACTTTGAGATACGCCAAGAGATCAAAGACATGATGTTAAATGTTCGTCAGTTAAATGCACCAGACAAGAATTAACCACCTTAAACTCGAGAAACATTTCAATTAGCATTTAAGTGTAAAGTTGTTAACAGCTCTTTTAACGAATCACCTTCTAAACATGGATTGCTTCTACTGCTCCTTTCTTATACTGTATTTACTTGTGTTTCCTGACTGATAATCAGATGTTTAAATGAGTAAAACACTTAATTAACAAGTAGCAGAAAATGGAAATGTTTTTTTCAGTGCACAAATCATTCATTCAAGTTGTCGGCTGTAAAAGGATGACACAATATCTTGCAACATTTCCCCCATTCACATTACACTGTGGGCGCTCCTTCATCAAACAAATCCAAGCCAAATGACTTCCCTCCTTCTCCCGTTCTGTCCATCTCTTTGTTCATTCACCCCTGCACTGTACCAGTCCAGTATAAGCAATGAGGGAAAGAAATCCTGATGATGTCTTATCATTGCATACGTGTGTATTCCTTGTATTCTGTTTCATGCTATTACATGAAAGCTGCAGCGGTGACACATGCACTATCATTATATATTTCCATGCGGTGCTGCCTGTGGCACAACAGCCACCTCATCGTCCTTATTTCCCCAAAGAGCTGGAATTCATAAGCCTGTGATCTGACAAACACTTGCAGAGATCTATCCCCCACAGCTGCAGAAATCCTCATTCTCTGATTAAACACATTCCCGATTCTTCCCATTGTCATCTTCAATCTCGGTCTTTCCCAAGGTAAATACAATGGCTCTTGTTTTTCCTTGCTAGTATGCTTTCCTGAGGGAAATTCAGGGGGGAAACAATCACCCTGGTAAACAGGAGTGACACTTTTTCTATGCTTACCTCAGTTCTTATTTCTCCCTCCTTGTCACACTGCTTTCTCTAGAGGTGTTCAGTAAAACTAGTGGAATTGTCAAACACCCATATGTCATTGCTACATTTTATCTAAATCATATATCCCTTCTGCTTCATTCACATTTTCCCAAATGTACTTTTCTCTGCCCCTGCCCATCTCTCCATAAATGTATTTCCACCTCTGCACAGAGTAAGATCGGCCTAGCGTCATAGTCAGAGTGAAATAGAGCTGATGGGAGGCTAGTGTTTGTGTGTGTGTGATTGTGAGAGCCAGTGGGCAGCAGGCTATCGGCTGGCCCAGTCTCAGTGCCAAGCTCATAGATGGCATTGAACCTCCACCAGGAAGAATTTCTTGGCAGATAACTCTGTGTCTTTGTGTGTGTGTGTGTGTGTGTGTGTGTGTGTGTGTGTGTGTGTGTGTGTGTGTGTGTGTATGTGTGACCTTGTGTGGTTGTGAAGTCTGGTGTGAGTGGATCCCTGGACTTAGTTCTTAATAGGAATTTAAACAGGGAAACTTAAACTGCCATAATGCCTTGCCGAAGGGTAACAGCAAGATTTTTGAGAGCAGTGCTGGGCTGGGACTCCTGTGAGCAATTTCAAAAGGGTGTACTGACTGGAAGGGGGTGGGGGAAAGGTAATAGAAAAAATCACTTCTGTCCACCTTATTAAACTCCAAAAAAAACTACCGGCTGGGAGCTCTCCTAAATGTGTCTGAACAAAATAACACCATGGCTGTTTGTCCCCCCCTCTCATCTTTGCAGGGAGACAAACTAAATCATAGTTTATTAGGGAGAAACTTCAGGGAAATCAATAAAAGTCCATGGCTGGCAGTGTCCTTCAGTGAAACCCTCAAAGCATTTGTGGGCTGTTAATCCAATATCTGCAGTCACACACACAGCTTTCCATTTTAACAAGCTACCTATTGCTTAGATTTTCACCTTTCTTTTTTTCCTACTTTTTTTGTTGTTTAATGAAAACACAAGCTCACAAGCACAAAGTGAGGTGTGTAATAGTGTCCTTAGGAACCAAACATTGTGACTCATAGTATATTACATAAAACTAAAAGTCGTGACTGATGATAATTAAATTGCCATGGAGACAGAGGGCACGAGTTTCAGTATTTGTGACTCTGTGGCCTCCATCTGTAATTTTGCCTCATTTCTCACGATAATTCATGTAGTTGTTTTACTAATCAAAGAGAAATAAAGAGGTTTGAATTGACACATGTTCTCTGATGCAGATTGTTTCAATCCTCATTTCAAAAAATGAGTACCTGTCACAGCAGTATGAAGGATTAATGTGTCAATATCTAATAACTGCACTAAACTAAGGGGAGCTCCAGCATCTAATCCACTATATTGTTAGCCGGTGCCTTACATTTTTCACTTTGTTGTTGTGATTTGCTTTTTTTTTTCTTCAGTAAGCTCTTTGTGTTAATTTTGATTTATTTTTTTTGTCATTCCTTAAGGTGTAAACTGCACTGAGCCTTGTCCTCATTAACAGGCATGTGGCAACTCAAAACGTAACAACGGCCAATAACATAGTAACTGCCAATAATGTAATAATTTTGGCCATTTTAAATGTAATAAAGCCAATAATGTAAAAACTTGCCAATAATGTAGTAAAACTTTTGAGCTAATAATGTAATAACTTTTTGCCAAGTTATTACATTATTGGCTGATTATAACATCATTGGCCGAGTATTAAAAAAACAAAACAACCTTTGAATATGTAATAACTAGTGCTGATAATGTAATAATAATAATGATTACTATTAATTAATACTATTACTATCATTAATAATATTAATTTTATTTTCATTGTTGATGTTCTATGTTGTATATTGCAGTTCATATTTTTGTATTGGAAATAAAGCATAATAGTACCAGTCCAGTTCAATACAGTTTTAGATGAGAACTGAACAGTTTTAACAATTTTCTTAAATTAAAAACTGAAATGTTTTTTCCAAGAAAGAATATGGTGAATTAATTTGATACCTCAACATTTGAGATCTCAACATCTTCAAAGAGGCACTTATTTCATGGTATATTCATGGTACACATGATAAACTGTTTATACAAGAGTATGTATTTGGCTAAAGAGGAGAAAGAGCACACAGTTAAACAAAAAACAAACAAAAAAAGTAATTGCTATTACTGTACATTTTCAATGTAATAGTTATTACATTTAAAATGGCTGAAATTACGTTACTGGCAGTTATTACATTATTGGCTGTTATTACGTTTTGGGTTGCTACAAGGCAAGTCATCTCCTCACCTTGGCTTTGAGTCACCACTGTTGGCATGAATCTGTACACCCCCGCACAGTGCTCGGCTCGATCAGGACCAGCGCAGATGTCAGGTCATAAATATCAATTATGTTATCACTGAAGCAGCTCGGGTCTATCTTATCCAACAAGATTGGTGGAGACAGGATCTGTACACTGCTTCACGCCACCCAGATAGTCTTTGCCAACCATCAGCATCACCCTTGCACCCAGCTTCTCCTAAGATCGTCAAGAAAAGGTAAAATGTGCTGGAAGTCAGCTTGAAACCTCCCTGGAGGTCCCTCCCCCTCTCCTGCTTACAGGTGCTCCGCTCTTAATCAGATTCAAATCGGGAAACTTCAGCTGCCCCGAGGCCTTGCTATAGGCAGCTGTACATGAACCATGAAGTGAATGGGTGGGATGAGGCGGAGGAAATTATTTTCCCGGGGCGTGGGTAGGAAGTAGTGTATGGGTTAGATGTGGAAGGCTGTTGTATTCAAACATAAAATACCAGCACCAACTGCCTTGTAAAACCTGAAGTAGGGACCTGAAGATGCTGTGATTCTTCAAGGTTTAACATTTACCTGTTTTAAAGGTAGATTCTGAAGGTTTTTACTCAGAAATAAGATGGATTTTTGAAATCCGGCTTAATCATCATCATTTGACCATGCCTGTACAGTAGTTGGTCCGTGCCGTTGTAGACTCAAGAGAAGCTATACTCTGATATGATGCCATCCAGTAGCGAATCAAAGATATATTGGGATTATACCACAATGACAGTATAGCCTTCTTTGCCGCCGCTAAGCCTGCGAACAGTAATCTACGTTAATTCAAATTGAGAGAGAGCAATGAATCATCATTGAGTCGACAAAGGCGGGGATTAGGCGGTATTTCAGATTCTAATAGCTCTGATAGCGACGACATAGTCTGGCTTGACGGAAGTGCATTGCTGCGATTAGCCTCTGATTGGTCGGAACGAGCCACCCGGCGGAAGTCCCGCCTCCCTGCTGCAGCTTTCACAGTCCGCCCGGCAAAGGGAAACATCAACAAACAACAACAGGAACCAAGCCATGGATCTATTATACATCCGTGTCTTGAACTGAACAGAAGAAGAAATGTCCGTCAGCAGTTGCCAACCGCCGTTAAACTGAACAAAAGAATAAATATCCGTCAACGGTTGCCGACCGTCGACACCGCGCCCCAAATCCAGTTTCCAACCGGCAATATTTTGCAAGCGCACCGTTGCTACGGCGCCGACCACAACGATTCGAATTATTTCAACCAGTTACAGTTTTTTTCTCTGATCGCAGAATCATAGGCGGACCAGCCAGACCCTTCTTCTCTGGAGGAGGGTCTGGCGAGCGAGACTAGCGATGACAGAACCCAAAAATCATTGATCAGTGGGCATTCCCAAAACATATGCATTGTAGCGCCCAGTGTCAACTGTGCAGACTGCCACTCCTGCCTTCAGTCATATTTCGCAGCCGAAGGTTACATTGGAGGACTGACAGTATGTGTCAGTTGCTGCGCCGTCCCCATGACGGACATCTGCCTGTAAGGGCAGTGCCTGTTAAAAAAAAAAAAAAAGCTGAGCAAGAGCTCAATGGATGTGGACCTGCTCAGCTGCAGCCGCGGCCTGTTTTATAACGGCAAGAAAAACCCCCCCAAAAAATACACACATTGTTGATCGTCTTCTCAGTTGAGGCTCGTGTTGCTGGGCGGCACAAGTCTAGTCACAGACATTCAGTAGAGTGATAATCTTATCAGTTAACGGTTATTGTCATTGCCAAGTGGTCAACATGTGTCCATTTCTGTTTGTGAACATAACGTCTGCTGTGTGTGTTTGCGTAAATTGCGTAATCGACGGTACATTGTAAGCGTCAACGTATTTACGTAATCAACATTTATCAATTACTTAGATTAATCGGGACAGCCCTACACTGAAGAGTCAGAGGTTCCCCAGTGACGGTAAGCTCACTCTGCTGTGCAAAAAATGCAGACAGCTTTAGCAATGGCGTCGTCCAGATCCTCTTTCAACACAACGCAACCATAGGTTTTTTTCTACATGCTGTCACCCTCCTGTTTGCACCCGAGCTTTCCTTGAGACATTATGCACTGATGGTTTGTCAGTTTAGTTGGTGAAATAAATGTTAAAGATGATTTTAGGGGATGTTGAAGGTGAGCTGTTGTGCTACGCATGCATCACAGTCGAGCGCCACCCGGAAGTCCGACCGGCATCTCTTTGTGTTTTGTACAGCCGCAGTTATACAAATGTGGGAGCATTGATGCAACATTTTCAAGCAATCAATAATTAACTGTGGCTGGGAGTTTTGGGTCTTGTGCAAAATTGTGATGACTTTAAAAGGGACAAGGACTGCTGGGCCAAGCAGAAATGCTTCAGCAAGCCCATTTGACACCGCAATCATAGTGGATGGTTTATTCAGTTAATGGGTTCAACCATGGACGGACACACAAACACACACAGAGTTAAACAGCTTAATGGATTTCTTTCCTTCACTGTTCACATGCACACACACGCAAAGAAACAGAGCAAAAGTAATGGTTTGTGCAACTCACACATGCTCGCACGCACACACACTACAAAGAGATGAACAGTCGGTTATATTTTGTCACTTGTCGGTTTATCCTCACACCCACAGGCACACATGCACACGTACGAACACACAGACAGGAATGTAGCACCCACACACAGCTAAAACATTGCAAGACTCATTCAAATACACAAACAGATAAACCATCTCACTGTTTGAATTGAACAGATTAGCACAGCCATGTGATCTGTGTACACATGTACCAAAATACTGCAAGCATGACAATAGTCTGATTAATGCGTTTAAATGATTGCACAAGCTGACAACCCCTGAAAAATAATCCCCTTTCCTTTTACCCTTTTTTTATATAATTCTTGAACATGACTAAGGCTGTCAACACATACTGACAGGAAGCTTTGCGTTGATAAGAGCGATTGTTTATGTGGCTGGGAGAGCTTCAACACAAAATGCGTGAAGCTGTGCTATTTTGTGCGTTGCACGGGACTCAGATTTGCACGTGACTGTTGCTGTGCAAAGTGTAAATCACTTTATTTCAAAGCTGGACGCACACAAAGACACACAATATAAGATGCGTAGTACAATTGATTATCGTTGCTGATTAACTATATAAACTCACTCACTCACTGATAAATTCACTTGTGTGCTTTTGTGTAATATGCACAACACAGTGTGGCTGGCTACCTGCAATTTCCTCATGTGCACTGACTATTTCATAAAGTATTGCACTTACTCTTATGCATTAACTCTTCCATGTTCCTTCACACAGTACACTTGGTACATTTGGTAACAGGTTTCAAATGTGGAAAAAAGCCAAAGGACAGCTGCAGGATGTCATTTCAATAAAATAATAGCTGGTAGTTAAACTACCGGTACAGTCATATTCTGTGCTGCGTCAAGTATTTCAACTACTTTTTGGGCCTTTTTTTGTACTTTAATTACTCACTTTGGACAATAACAACATTTTTACAAACAACATTTCTAGTAGAAATGTAGTTTGTTCAAACTACTGCCAGGCTGAACTACATGTAGTTTTACAAGCTATGCTTGCAAAGCAGCTTCCCCAACACTGGAAGACCTGTGCTGCTGTGGGTAAGAGTAAGTGTAGTATACATTTGAGGTTTACAAAACCATTCCACAGCAACTGTACAAATGTCATCACAGTTGGATTAAAAGCAGAGTACTTTACACCACACATGTCCCTGTGTTGTTTGAGCAGCCGTTGGTATTGTAGTCACTTTCTTCCTCATCGTTCATGCCGCTCTACATCTCTGGGCATATTACCATAATCCAGAAGTTTATAAGCAGAAAACCACGAGACCTTCGTTTCTCATTTGCAAACAGATGTCCTCGTACATGTGCAAGCATAGCACAGAATTCTAATCCCATTAGCCCAGCTCTACAGAATACATAAGATACATTTTTGTTTCTCATGTCAAAAAGTCATCTGAACCTTGCACCTATTTTCAGCGGTCTTTCCAAATTCAAAACTTCTACATGTAGCCAGTGGCTCCCTCTTTTAGCTCCCATTTGAACTATCAACACAATGACTCCCATGGCCTTATAATTAATTAATTATTGCTGTCTTTTCCTAAGTTGTCTTTTCTCCTTGTACAGTTTAAGCTTTTGCCCCTGGTGTTAACAATACCTATTATTACAAACTGCACCCATTTTTCAACTGACTATTTATAACCTCTGTTGAGAGACCAATGAGATTTCTGTGACCAGGAGCAAGACATCTTCTCCCCTGTGCTCTGACAGAGAGCAATCTGTCACAGCACATGTATCATCCTGAATACTGAATAGGTTGGTAATGCTCTGCATATCTTTTTTAGGTTTGATCTGTTTCAGAAAAAAAAAGTGTTCAGTGCCTTCATTCTGCTGTCGGTGCTGTTTTACAACTGCCGGGCCTATTTTCTCATTTATCACTACGTTGTCAGAGAATTTATATTGACTACCCCCACCTCCCTTCATCAGCTTTTCTTTCTTGGCTTTTCATCTCTAACTGCTTTCAACGCCACAGCAATCGAAGACTAGTAATTACTGTAGATTGCTGTCATTTCCCCAGGTTATTCCTCGCCGGTGCGCCGCAAAGCACAACTTAACTGTGCAGTTCACGATGGAGCTGCTCTACACCTGCGAATATAAAAATGTATGGACTTCTTTCCGCAAGTTTGGAACCAGTCAAACCACAGTTGCTCCTATGGGAATCAGGATTCAATGTATAGATAGAACTGATGTGAGAGATTGTTTGTGTGTTACAAGGTAATATGCATATTGACTGGTTTCTCTTCAGTCACTGTGCAGACTAACTGCTCAGAATTGGACTCAGCAGTTCTTTGCAAAATTATGTATGCAAGATAACCTACAGTTGTGGCATCAAATTTTATTTATCAGATTTATTTCATTTCCAAAAAATAAATGCAGTTTAGTAGTTCACACTATCGTAGGAATACAATGGCAATGTAGACACATACACATGCTCACACTGCATTTGGTATTCAGTGCGCAGTAACACAAGAGCTGTCATTGTGTCTCTGCAGCAGAGGTGTAGTCAGACAGAGGGTGGCGAAGCCCTCGATGCCTGTGGTCACAAATGGCATTAATAGATGCTAATAGAGCTGTTATCAGCGGCTCTACTTCGTTAGCATGTCATTATTGTGGCGCTGACGTCCCTGCCCTGGCATCAGTCACAAACTAGAGTTCAGAGTAAGGACATGTAGCGTGTGTGGACCTGGAAAATGTCGCCCTTGCTGGCTTCCCACCATCAAGCTATCAACTGAATAGGAAACAGAGACAAAGGATCTTTCTTTGAAGTGGACAGAGCAGCGCTGCTAGCACATCAGAGAGACGTATCATCAGGGGTGCATTGGTCAAATGGTCCGGTATAGTTTGGACACAAGACAAAACTAAAGTCTTCTTTAACAGTTAACAGACTTGATCAATATTTATTGTCATTTGTTACTCATAAGTAAAGGCAACACTAAAAGCACTGACTACAAAGCATGTTCCCATCTTCAAACACTGTCCAGCTATTCTATAATTCATCTGTTGTTTTCATGTAACTTGGTCCACTCCCCTGATTTCAATCATATTACTGTACTGTATAGTGTAGAATGCCTGCAGTTTAAAATGCATTTTTAAGGCTGTAAATCCTACATGGTCTGGTATGATACGATTATTATTCACAATGGCATCTTCATTATCACAATCAAAGCAGTGTGATGTTCATTTATTTATTAGTGTTGATAATCATTAATTATGTTGTTTGTCAATTAACCATTTGCGTTACATTGAAGTAATTGTGTGTTGCATGTCGTACTAATATAAAACCCACATTTGTATTTATTGTTATATTGGGTTTTTTCCGTCAGTAATGGGTTTTATATTGTATCTAATGTTTTAATGGGTCATGTTGGAAGATTGTTGTTTGACTGTTGAGAGTAACCTCCAGACTAAACGAAGCATTATACCGTATGGAAAATTACTCGCTTCGGTTGAAATAAATCCAGCTGCCACCCCTGAGACATACATCTGCCTCATCAGAATTATAAAACATATAACTCTGTGATCTTTACACTACTCTTTTTGGCTTTATAATGAAGTTTTTCAGTTGTGAGTTGGATTGACAGAATCTCAATTTTGCAGATACCTGGGGCCTCATTTATCAAAGAGCGTGTAAAAGTCCTCTTAAATTTTCAGTACGACGGAAAGGCAAAATGTGCGTACGACCAAAAAATATACACTCTTTTCAGATCTATCAAACTCCGCGTACACACGGCTGCACGGTATTTCCCTTGATAGATCACACCGGACCTGAGAAAAGCGTGGATGAGAACACGCCTCATACCCAGCCCCCTAAACGGCCCCATACAACCATATGTGGTCAATGCAAATCAGTTACGTGCATATTAAGTAGCCATGTGCACTCTGGAAACGTGTGGAATGACGTCAGTGGAAGACGGTGAAGACAACAGACGGACGGAGAGCGGAGAAAGAAGCGGAATTTCTCTGAAAGCGAGATACAGGTAACACGGCAATATCAGTCAGAAACATCATCTTGCATTGAAAGGCTACAATAAAAACAAAAAACTCCCAAATCTAAATGAAACAGAACAGAAAGAAGAAGAATCATATTTATTCTGCCCCTTATTTTAGATTATGTCATAATAATTTAAAGCAGGGTTTCCACTGCCAGTCAGTACTACTTTGCACCCCTTTCCACTAACCCCCAACTTCCGTTCACTGGAAGACTTTGATTTTCATTTGTGCATAGCTATATATTTAAAAAAAAAAAAAAAAAACATTGAAGTCCACCAGTCTGTGACTTTTCCTAAAATGATGTTGGGCAGCACCCAGTTTTGTTAAATACAATAAATATTATTCACACAAAAAATATCGATCATGTTTTCTCATTTGCTTTGATTTGCTCCGACATTATTGGGCTTGCTGCTTGCTTGTGTGTGTCCAGTCTGGCTACGTAACACACGCACGTCGCAGAAATTATTTTCCAGACTGGACAGACGGGTTGTGGAAGAGGTGTAGCCTACATGCAGGGGAAAATATCAATATGATATCAAAAGAAAACGAAATTCGTTTCATAAAGCCAGTATTTAGGAGCAAACTAGTGTAAATGCACAGGGGAAAAATCTGAGTCGCTGTGCTTTTCATGTAAAGTGCCGACGTCAACACGTGTGCGGTGGTGGTGGTGGTGGTGGTGGGGGGGGGGGGGTCATCATCGCCACCACTACTTCAAACAGTGTCCGCGCTCCTCTCTCCCTCGCATACTGCAGTTCTCTGACTCAGCAGCGGCGTCGCCAATTCCTCTTGTTCTTCAAAAAGCGTGTAAATGCCGGTACGCCATGGTCGGACTGGTCGTAAATTTTTGCTCTTACTCCCGACAAGTTTTGGTTTGATAGATCCCAAATTAGGCGGAGAAAAGTGCGTACGCACAAAATGGGGGAAAGAGCGTGTAAAAAAGCGTGTATCCACAATGATAAATGAGGCCCCTGAGCTGGAAGAGCAGAATATATATTCCTTGTATATATACATACAATTTATTTTTTTGAACTTTTCAGTCATCACCAAGGCTCCATTTTTGAGAACTTTTGAAGATTATTTTGCTCATGTGCACAACATAAATCCTCTTTTAAGTTATCCAGCAAAAGTTAAGTACTCTAATTAGCACTTTATTCCGCATCAACCCGCAAGAGGACAGACAGACGACACAATCTGCCCCGACCGCCTACAGAGAAATCAACAGTGGTGCCAGTTGAGACAGTCTGCTGGCCGACTGCCAAGCACTGCACAGTAACTGCACTAACTGCCGACCGTCTCCAGGGAAACCTCTGTAGTCCATCGTGAAGACGTTCCTCTCCAACAGCACCTACTGTGGGTTCTAAGCAGGGAAATTCCCACAGTGTAATTCACTATGGGTAGTATATAATATTGCAATAATCAAATTCTATAGACACCTACTGTATGCAACCAATGGTTCTATAACTATAAATTCATTCAAATTTTATCCCACCATTCTTCTCAATACGTTACACATTTCATGCTCTTTTGCTCTGATTTTTATCTTGGTGATTATCAGACATTGCTTTTACCCCATATTAGAAGTTGAGGGTTTATAAATCTCTTTATTTAGACTCAGTGTCTTGTGTTCTTTCTCTGGAGCAGAGATTGGCGATCCAGTGATACATGGGATTTCATCTTAGATAGATAGATTGATTGATTGATTGATTGATCCTACATGTAAAATAGTTAGTTAATAATTAATTAGTAGCTGCTCTCTGGAGAAGAAAGGTGGAACTACCACTCCCCGGAAATGGGTTCATTTGAATAAAAACCTTCCCCGCTGCAATTGTCTCTTCTCAGACGTGAGCAGTGACAGGTTTGTTAAGCCCACTCGTTACAACAGTGGACCAACGAGGAACGCCGCACTGCTGAGTCCCGCGTTCCTGCGTGTTCGACAAGCGAGTGTGCCTGCTCTGAGTGTGGCTGACATTTCCAGGCCCAGCTTGGTATGTATTCTCACATGCACGTCAGTGTTTGTGCATGAGCCTGACATTTTCATGCTGTCCGGATTCAGTTATGTTGACTGACAGGAGGACGGTTTGTTTGTAAATACTGTCCATCAATCAGCCCTCGGGCACTCAAAATGCGTACTTCACATCCCCACACACACACACATACAAGACGTCATGAAGTCACACCCAGAGCCCTGGGTTTTGACTGTTGAGCTAAGCAGAACGTCAAGTGAATATTTATGATAATGTGCCCTGGCTGTTTTTAAATAATTTAATGTGCCAATTATTCCTCCGATGCAGGCAGTGCTGAACAGAGGAGGGCAAAAGGTTTACAGCAAAGTCCTCACAGCGCACACACATTGTGTCCGTCCTGCTAAACACACTGCAAAAAATGATACAGAATGTGTCATTGAACTGAGCATTACCAGGCAGACTGATATATTGATGTGCCGACCGACATTACATTTCAAATCATACAGCATGATTTCTCAACGCAAGTGTGGGCATCTACCAAAAAGTGGCACCATTATTCATTATTCATTTCCCCCCCAAAAAGTGAATGGATCCCAGGTTATTTTTTGCAGCCACAGTTTCCAGATGTTGCTTGAATGTAGCACCTGCAGGCTAGCAGGTCTAAGCAGCTGCACACAGACAAAACTTTTTTTTTTTTTCTTTTCTCCAAAGGCCCCCCAGGGTTACCGTAGAGCACGCAGCTCAGTCAGGTGTGTGACAAAAGCTCAGTTAGGTCTGGAGAGAAGTAAAAGCACCTGTGGTGTAGATTTTCCAAGAGTTAGGAAGCGAAACTGACTGAAGGAGGCAGGATCGCCAGAGGGAGGAACTATTAAGCTGCAAAGTAGCTGTTGAGAAAGAACTTATCAATGGGAGAAACTCTGTCAAAATGATTGGCTCCCCTGAATTGCAAGTTGAATATTTCAGGATATCTTCACATTATAAATGCAGCTGAAACTATTTTGTGTGACAGCAAACCAAATTTACCTCGGGGTACAAATACCTAATAGTGAAAAACAAAATGTACCATGGGCGCAGTTATCGGCACTCTTCAATGGTATATAAGCAACCATCACGACCTCTGAACATTTCATGCAGCCATCTAGAAGCTTCTAGCACCTGTCTGCTGGTTGTTTCTTCCACTCTTTCACTCCTGTGCATTCAAGCTCTTTTAGGTTTGCAGGAGTCCTTTTTTTTGCAATGGCAGATTTTAGCTTTCCCAAAGGTTTTCATTGAGATTCAGGTCAGGACTCATGGGTGGGCAATTTAAAACGGTTCATCTTTTCCTTTTCAACGATTCTTCTCTGATGATGGATGTGAGCTTTGGGTCGTTGTACCTCAGAAAGACCCAAGACCTTTCCCTCAAACCCAGATTTCTAAAAGTGGGTAACACACTGGTAAAAAAAAATGCCTTGGTGATCTTTTGATTTAATCATTCTTTTGATACATTCACCGCCTCCGGTAGCACAAGCAGCAAAGCATTCGCACAGCATGATAGAACCTCCACTATGTGTTACTGCAGGTATAGGCTGTTGTTTTCCTTATGGACTTCAAGGTGTAGGCCTACTCGTTTAGCATGCGGCTCCAGACCTGCCTGAAGCTCTTCAGATGTCTTGCTTGGCATTTTTCCTAACAACATTCACCATCTGCATTTGCACATTTTTGATTCTTTCTCTAGGTAATTGTTACTGCTTGCAGATGACTTCGTGTTATCTGGATGCTTACAGTATGTGTGTATATTGTGCTATTAAAAGAGAACCATATAGTTAGAGACCTGCTCAAACACAGTTGTAGCCAGGGATGAGCCATGTACAGAGGAAAGGTTAAAACAGTACATACATAATAATAACTAGGGAAGATTATATGCCAGTAGTCATATGTCAGTGTCTAATTGAAGCTTATTTTTGGATATAATTGTGCCTTGTTTGAAGTAAGGAACAGAAATCTGTTGAAGTTCATGTTGTACCCAGGAAAATATACACCACGCCAGACAAGACATCTTCAGAAAATTGGTGTGGCACTACTCTGGGTCACTTGCTGTCATTGTACTGCTCATCATTTTCTCTACAGCATGTCAGCTCGCAATTAATATTTCTGCCTGAGATATCTGAAGCCCAGGTCATGGTTATGTGCACCAGCTCAGAATAGGCCTACTTAAAGAATCATAGGACATAACATAACAAATAGGTATTCTTCCTGTTATGTTCTTATGTCAGTGGCAGTACGGTTGTTTAAGGCTTTACTTCCTTCAATCTCTCTTTACTAAAGTGAACAAAGAGACTGAACCAATGTCTGAGATCATGGGCTGATACCTAAAGTGCTTAACATAGGATCCAGGCTATGGATTTCCTAGAAAAAGATTACATGTGTTAGAGGTCTGCATGGACATTTGATCAAGTAGAAATATAATCACTTTCACAGCTTGTCTTTTTTTCTACAGAGCAGATTAGCCATTAGGTAAATTTGATGATACAGGCTTTAATTATGAAAATAAGTGCCACATAATTAATCATTCTGTGTGCAGACTTTCCCTTTGGGACATGGTGAGCTGAGGACCTGGTCTTGTTGCCCCCTCTTAGGAGGTGAGCTGTCCTGCTTCATCTTCCCCCTGGGGACCTGAGTCAGTATTTTTAAGTTTCCACTGAGCCGGGCTGGATCTTTCTGTACAATAATCCCTCTCTCACTCCCTGAGTCCTGCGTATCATTTTCATTCCTCTATAGTTCTCTCCTCTCCCCCATTTAAGCCTCCCTTGTCTTGATTTCTTTCCGTCTCGCTCAGCTCACTCTCCTGCTTAATTTCTCCCATCATCTCCAATTTCTCTGCCTCTCTGTCTGTAAAATGTATTTTCATTTTCTCTCTTGCACCGCCGTGCAGATGGATCAGATTTCAGAGTTAAGATACTACAGTGTCTTTATATCATCTGCACTGTTACAGTAATAGATGTAACTGGTTAAACCATTGGGTAGCTTTTCTATTACCAACGACAAAGATCTAAAACCAGATGCAAGAATTTGTATTTTAATTATACAAGTTGCACTGAAACTTATTCACAGTGTTATGTATACTGTGGTACCATTTCCTCTCTGAGGCATTGTCACAATACAGTCGCTTTTAGTGAGCCATAACTCACAAACTTCTTTCACTGTTTGGAGCAGATACTCTACATTTGACACTCTGTTAATTCATGTCAAAACTGCTTTATTATGTTAATTTTAGAATTGCCTGTCTTAAGAATCATCCAAACTGCTGTAAAAAAAAGTCATAACTTATTCTCTTCCTTTCTTTGTCAGTGTGAGGACCATTTTGTTCAACTGAAAATACTCTAGTGAGTTAATCTGATTTACACAATTCACAGCTTAAAAGGTAATTAATATTAATTTATGTAGCTACTGTTTCTACCTAGAACAGCAATGATGTCAAATCCCAAGATGGTAAAAGTAATTTAACCAGACATGATAAAATATTGATTGGACTTAATTAGTGATTGTATTAACAAAACATTAGATGAAGTTGGTGACATCATGTTCTTTGTTTCATTAGTGAAGGGACACTGTGTGTTCTGTTCATCATCCGCAGTGCATGGCTACAAAGCAGGTGTCACAATAGACTGCGTTTTGTAAAGGTCCTACCCAACCACACCCCTCACAATGACCAACACTCACTACAATGAATACACTGTATTCTGTGAATATAAATTTAGGTAATCAGTTGAGGGCACTGAAAAACTGGTTAGGTTGGCTGTGTGGCCAACTTGATACAGACACATGCTGCACATACAGTATGTTGGTGACTCGACTCACAATGAAAATCATTACAATCAGTGGTTTATCCAGGAGCAGTCCAGTCAGAAAGAACGACTGCTTGACAATCACAAAACAAAACATACAACATTATGACCTTTGAGAAGACAACCACACTACATGGTACTGAATTCGACAAATAGAGCTTAATCAACATGATTTTAACAGAAAACTGACTGTGTTGCTATGCTGATGCATGCACAGTGCCATGAAGTTGTTATCCATCAAGTGGGACTTGTTTTCTATATTGTGCCCCAACAAAAAGAGACTGTAAATACACAGAAATCTAAATAATTGTTGTTATTCTGTCTCTGAAAAGCTTGTTCTGAAATGAAGTACAGTTGAATAGCACAAACCTCCCTGTGGATAATGGCTGTGTTTATGTTTTTTTATCAGTTCATCATAATTCAGCCTCGAGAAGAGAAGTAAGCATAGTCTGCCGGCTACTTGCATGGCCATAGGGATCTTAATGGTTCTTTCTGAGACAATTGATATATCAAAAAAAAAGAAAAAAATGTTTGCAGCAGTGACATACTATCAAAGCAGGTTTATCTACACGTGGCCTTGTCTGTCTAAGGCCTAGTCCACACGAGCCCGGGTATTTTTGAAACCGTGAACGTATGTTCCCGGTTGTATGTCCTGTCCACATGCAACCGCGCTTTTGGAAACCTGAAACCGTGGTTTTTTGAAACCGGGGTCCAGGGTGGGGTTTTCGGCCGGGGTTGGTTTCACCGGGTGCGTGTGGACACTGCAACCGTGATTGTTTTACTCGTTTACGTCATAGCTGCACACGTGCTGATGTAAACACTGCAGCTGCAGAGGTTGTTTGCAGCGGTTTGCAGGTGAGCTCGCAAAAATGGAGGTGACAAAGTGGATTTTTATCACTTTTTTTTAATTTATTTTTTTACATCATCTAAATGCTATTTGTATAGTTTTTCGATGAGAAAAATATAACGAAACGGTCGTCAGTCAGCTCCAAACTCACCCTCAATCACAGACCACAGCTGGTTTTCCACACAGCATCATTTACAGTAACAAGTGACGCTACAGATCAGCTGGGCCGCTGCCGGTGTGTTTTTAAATGACAGAACTACTACAGTAGCGCCACAGTTTCTTATTCCCCACCTTGTTTGATTGAGAGTTTTTCGGGATGATTTTCATGAATGAACAGGCAATAGCCTATGTCACTGTCAGGCCGGGTACGACGGGAGGGGAGGGGGGGGGGGGGGGGGGGGGGGGGGGGGGGGGTGAGTCGCATCATGCAGTGATATAAAGAGCCTATGCGGAGATGAGGAACGAGCCAAAAGCCGAAAATGTATACGTGACGTCCGCGGTCGATATAAAGTGGATATGATGTTTCATTCATACATGTTTTGACAGACAACACAACAGCCAGTGATAAAGAGTTGCGAAGCACCGACAGACAGCCATGTGGCTCAGCAGCCAGGTGATGCACACAGCACAACAACACAGCACACAACAACACACAGTACAAGAGTCAAGACACACAGCAACATGTGCAGGCTGCTGCAGCAGTGCACGTCAAAGGGACATCGTCGAAAATAAAATAAATAGGCTACATTTTTATTAAATTAATTAATATTTAATTGTTGGACTTGGAGTCTGTGAAATAAAGCTATAACACGTAGTTTTGAAATGGTTTTTGCGCATGTTTACATCCATAAAATGACCAAAAATGAACACTATAAGCGGATTTCTTGATAACGAATTATTTAAACAGCATTTGTATAGAAATGATTCCTCCCAAGCCTTTTGATCCAAGCGGTTTCCACTGTATTTTGATTGGTTAAAACAGCCTTCCACACGTGCATTGCGTCACTTGGTAGCGGATTTCACGGTTGCGTGTGTACGGAGTGTTTTTATTACACCACTGGTGTGGACGCGAAGCAAAACTCCGGTTTCAAAAATACCCGGGCTCGTATGGACAAGGCC